>NC_053203.1:5151515-5454545 GCF_905163445.1 Pararge aegeria
GCCTTTTGCGTCCAGTACCAAGTTCACCCCACGACAATATAATCTAGCAAAATCAATACTTGACACTGCGTCGCCGATATCCAAGTTCAAGGATAGGTATACTATTATTTTATGACTAGCGGTCTCTCTCGCAACTTCATTCGCGTATAAATCAACCTTAAAAGGTAGACAAATACCTACTGTCGCAGACTTTTTTAGATGTTTTAAAGGGGAATAATTTTGTCATAAATGACTTTGTATAACTTTAACGCAGCGCACGTATAGAAAGCTCTCAAAATGAAAAAAAAAACTTTTTTTTTTACATTCATTCACAAAAACACGATTTTATAACATTCTTCATTGGTGCTATGCTCCTTTTGACCTTAGCGTGATTATATATAGCCTTCATAAATGGACTATGAAACACTGAAAGCATTATCAAATCTGACCAGTAGTTTCTGAGATCATCGCGTTCAAGCAAACAAACAAACAAACTCTTTAGCTTTATATATTAGTTTAGGACTAGGATATGGAGCGGTGGTAGCCTAGTGCTTAGGACTTCGGCTTCACAATCAGGGTGCCGAGTTCGAATACCACTCACCTATAGCTACGCAGATATGTGTGTTTTAAGCAATTAAATTATAACTGGCTTTAACGGTGAAGGAAACATCGTGAGCAAACCTGCGTGCCTGAGAGTTTCTCAAAGGCGTGTGGAATCTACCAATGGGCCATCATCTGTAGGTAACGCAACACTGAACCGGGCATGCGAGGAACTCGTCCTGCAACATGCCGCCCTGTGTCGATCAACCTTAAGCGTATGTGTTAGCCTCACGTGCCTATAATCCTACTAATATCCCTGTTTAATCATGGTTGATAGAGCTTTACTTTGTATGGCTATATTTATTATATAATATATCCCTCAACAAACTATATTCTTATACTTAATCGGCTATTGTAAACAAATGCTTTGTTACGTTATATGTACATATCACGTATGGTATATTAGCTCGGAATGACGTAAAAAATACCAAAACACGTTTTGTTACTACCTCCATGCCGTTCATTGTAAATTAATATTTTGGCGAAATAACGGAGTATTTTGGAGTGGGTAGAACTTCGACTTTACTTTCGGGGGCCCGAGTTCGAATCCCAGAACTTACCTCTAATTTTTCTAAGTTACGTGCGTTTTTTAAGCACTTTATTAAAATATCACTTGCTTCAACGGTTGAGGAAACATCGTGAGGAAACTTAATGCTCTATATACTCTCAAAGGTGTCTTATACATAATGATCTCAAAGCTGTGTCGAGACCGTTAACCCGCAATGGGCCAGCGTGGTGGACTACGGCCTTAACCCCTTAAAGCAAGCGATATTCAAATTGCTTGAATTAAAACGCACATAACTCCAAAAAGTCAATTGTGCTGGGGCTCGAACTCGGTCTCCATAGGAAAGCCGAGCCACAAAGCAAGATATAAAACGGATTTAATTAAAAAAGCCCATACCTCCGAAAATATCGAGTTCGTCAACATTTATTTAAAGTAGGCCTACTTTATAAGTTCGTTTGAAAACTTCAAGTCAGTCTTTTTGTAGTGACTCCACCACCGGTTCGGAAGGCAGATTCCACTGAGAAGAGCCGGCAAGAAACTCAGCAGATTGCACCTTTCCAACATCATTTTATACTTAAACAATCCTTAGAATGTTTCTGATTGGTGAGAGATGAGAGCGGAGTGGCCGGCTTCCAAGCAGCCTTGTCGATAAGGAATCGATAAATCGTGAATCGTGGATTATTTAAATCTGCTTTAATCTATTGTTTAAACTTTGGTAAAGGTAGATCTAATATTACCTTTGGTATCACTTACCCAATTAGCCTATCGCTACTTATTTTTTGGCTATCAGCCGCCGATAAATGCTTCCAATACTAGATCTTCACCATACTGTGCGTATCAGAAAAGTCTCTCCCAAAACATTCAATGGCTCGCCAAATTTCAAAACACTAATAAATGCGAGTGGCGAGTTATTTTTAGCTACCTGACGTTCATTTGGACGCCAGAACAATGTTTTGGTGTAGGTAGGTATAGTTTTATTCACTAGAGATACCTGGAGATAAGTCTTACAATTAGAGATATAGGCACGTATAGCTAACGTAAATTAACGTAAAGTAAGTAATTTAACAAAATTAATAATTCTTACTTAAATATACTGCGACGATACACACATCGCCATCTAGCCCCAAGGTAAGCGTAGCTTGTGTTTTGGGTACTAAGATGACTGATAAATATTTTTATGAATAATATACAGCAATACTTATAATATACAGATGAAAACTGAAAAACATTAATGTTCATCACACAAACATTTTCCAGTTGTGGTAATCGAACCCACGGCTTTAGACTCGGAAAGCAGGATCGCTGCCCACTGCGCCATTCGGCCGTCGAATTTGAGTAGACTAATGACTGCCTCGTTGGCCAAGTGGTTAGCAAGCTTACTAGGTCCTGGTTGAATCCCGGATAGGATAAAATACGAGTGTTGTGTTTCTTCTGTTAAAGAGTTTTGTAGCCCGTACCAACCAGAAATTCGGAATTTAGTGGTGCCAAACCGTGCCTCGGAAAGCACGTTAAAGCCCACCAATCCGTATTGTAGCTTGCTGGGTGTGTGCTCTAAAACCGTCTGTCCTATGAGGAGGCCTGTGCCCAAAAGGGCGTGGTTGCCGTTGATGGACAGAGGACGGAACTAAGTAGGTCCATTTATAATTACGTTCAATGGTCTGTACGTCTTGAGAGACGGTTCAAACACTGTCCAAGCGACACCTGTTTGTATGGCTAAAAAAGCGCGAGCGTCATTTACGACCGCAAATATGGCAGTGAAACCCTTCGGTGCAATCTGAAGATCCCGTAGTATGCCTTCGTATCCTTTATTGAGCAAGAACACCAAGCCAAGCTTCGTCATAGATACGGCATCCCTCATTAATGATTACGAGTTTAAAAAAAATGTGGTGAGATTCCTTGCGCAGAGGCAAGCGCAGTGATTTTTATAAGTGGAAGGTTCAGGATTCATAGTCAACCTTCACAACTTGTATCTAAGTAAGTTTCAGGTATTCCTCCTGAAACGATTACCGACTTAGATACAAGTTTTATTTATTTGGTATCTATGACCCATCACTACGCACTACACTATAACATAAATGCTCTATTCCATACCTTGGCCGTATCCGACCACAGCGACTCCTTCTAGCTATTATGAGCGTAGCTGATGTGCTCTCAAGTGACTGGCATAGCCCTTTGTTTTAAATGTGCGATCACATTGACAGCACGTCAGTACTCCACCAATTATATTGTTATATTGTAATTGGTGGAGATAAAGGCCATATATGGCCGGCGATGGTCTGGCCTTTATCTCATTACGCCTACCATCTTGCTCTGTACGCCTCTTAACTTCAAACTCCGATACTTTTTTATTTACGGAGTGTCTCCATCGCGGCCGATCTTCTGCTTCTAATTCCCACAGTGATGGGTCCATATCTTTTCATGTGCCGCTTTAGCACATCTTTATATCGCAAGAGTTGCCCCGCCCTGTTTACGTTTACCGACCTGCAATTTGGAGGAAAATACGCGCTTAGCCACTCTTTCTTCACCCCTAGCGGAGTTACCGCCTTTTTACTACCGGAATGAGAACAGGCGCAGGACAGACAGTTTACCTTGCTCTCCGAGCAACGTGGGTATATCACCGCCAATTTCCAATAGAAAAAAAACGATTGTCTGTAAATTCGGTTTGTGACGATAGTTAAACGTGACAACCTCATACGAGAATACTGATGGAATGGTTGCATTTTTCAAAAGAAAATTTAAATTTTATTTGTTTGATAGATATTTTGTATGGATATAGAAAGAAGATAGATTGAAACCACAATTGAATTGCTCAAGTTACATTTATTTGTACGCATGAATACAATTATGTAATTTTTTTTACAATGTACATAGTTTCTATCATCATCTATGCTATAAACAATTGACACCACATTCACTTTTCACTGCACTTCATATTTGACGAAAACATGTACATGTATTATTGTATAGCAGCTGTCCACGCGGACGCATCAGATGTCGAACGCTGCCGAGCGCGGAGGCCGATTGTGCCTCTTTGTCGCTCGTTCCGCGCTCTCGCTTGCACTTCAAGTCTTAAATGAAACGCCTCAGAGCGAGGTAACGCCGCATGCTGTCATGTTTTTTCGTGAGTGCAGCCGGCTCCATCGAATTATAAGACGTTGTCACGTCAAAACCCGATACTATTCATTGTCCTTACCCGTGGATGGAGCCAAGGATCTCATGATCTGCAGTCTAACATTCTCACCAACCACCACCAACGAGGCTGTTAAAAGTATAATATATAACTTATAGTATAATTTACACAGTGTAATTAACTTTGTTTCAGACGTTCGCTGTGATGAATATCTTGGACACTTGAAACGCTAAAATACTAAGAATTGTTTGTGACGTCACGCAATATATAACATCTATTAAACTAGAACTCACAATACATCTATTAAATTCAAATATAAATTGCGCATTCAGTAGGTTTGAGCCGACTGACGCACACAGCGTACTCATTGCCAGTATATCAGTGATCAAATATCTTGTACTTGCTAAACGATACGAACCGGGCATGCCACGAGCCAAAGCTTTTTGTAATAACTGTATTGCACATATAAATAGGAAGCAAGGTTAACAAAACAAACGATAATACAAAATATATGCGCAAAGACGGCCTGGTCGCTTGAAGCGATCTCCTCCAGACAACCTTTGTTTGAAGAAACATGTTACATGAAACGGGAAAGTGCAACACGCAAATTTGAAATTGTATACGGTACATATACAATACATACTTATACTACATATATAGTTAAAACATATAAATTTGTATATAATATTTATCTATGTATATCAATATATATTACCATTTAAACAAACACACAAAATACATAATTACGCCGAATCGTATACGTTGTTTAGTTATGTTTTGCTTTTTTTTCTATGTACTTTTTATTGGATAGGAGCAGGCGTTACTATTCGAAAATCCATAATATATTATGAAAATTAAGTTTAATTTGCTATACTCCGCGAACAGCAGGGGAATTTATAATTTCTTCAATCCGTATACTCCACACCAAACAGATCTTCGGCAACCCTCTACGTACGTTTCGCTCCGAAACCGGAGCATCCTCAGGAGATGTTGATATTGCAATGAACAATTGTTGCTATGTCATACAATATACACATATACGTCGACAAACTCTTAACCATCAAGAGTCAAAAGTTAAGAGTAAGATACTGGAAACTCTACACTGTGGTACTACTGGGTACTTTACTACCACTTTATTGGGCCTTAATGGGATAACACCTATTCGATGATCGGATTTAGGACCAGAGTGTTGTCTCCTGTCCATGAACTAAGACGTGTTTTAAAGTATTCCTTACCACAATGTTTCTTGTGAAGAACACGGTATGTAGAATATGTCTAGTAAAACCTTACGAGATAATGAGAATACATTATTATCTCGTGCGCATGCTAGCCCTACCGGAAAATAAAAAACCTCGCCATATTGCGAATAAAAGTTGAACTATTGTTTTCTAAACTCTTAATCTGTCTATAATACAAATGTATTAGCATTTGTATTGCTCTGCAAATGTGGAGTCTCCAAAACAGGTTTTTTATTTTCCTGGTAAGGCTTTAATCCAAATTCTAAATGCGAAAGTTTGTATGTATGGCTTAATGTCTGCATCGATTAAGCAATTGCAATTAAGATATTGACAAAGGATAAATTTATATTTATATTCTTTGGAAACGTTCCCATGGGTATATGAATGTATACTCTTTGACATATCTATTCGCGGTTTCACTGCTAAACCGATCTTGAAAAAAATTTGCATGCTTAAACCGTGGGATATTTTTCAAAACTTTGACGGGGATTTTCGAGCAGTTTATAATATGTTTTTATGGTACCGAATTATCGGCTAAAAATATCTATCTATCGTGTCCCATGAGGCGAAGCTAATCTCGGTAAGAAGTGTCCCATGTAACGGATCTCTTGGATCTCTCCACAAATCCACAGTGATAATATGAATGTGTGTCTTAGCTATGGAATAACTGAATATCAGTATATTTTCTATCTTCCTTGGTATTAGAAAATGCTTTTATTCATGTTTCAAGTTACAAACAGTACATCTTATCAGTGGCGGATTTGCCCTAAGGCTCAGTAGGCCCGGGCCTAGGTCGGCCAGATATTAAGGGCGGCAAATCGTGAGAAAAAAACACTGAAGGTAAATTTTACTGGACAAATAAGTATCTAGTCTATAACGATGTTGTTGAGAAGGGGGCGGCACATGGCCCGGGGCCTAGAGCGGCTAGGACTACAAATCTGCCACTGCATCTTATACTATAATACGATTTGTAACCCGCGGTTTCAAGCGTCTTGGGTCGTAATGCGATTAACATTGAAGAACTATTAAAATCACAGACATATTTTTTTTCGACATAAGTATATTGGCTTATTGTGTTGTGGCTACTAAAGCCCAAAATTGTAGTCCATTTAGTCATTGTTTTTTTCCGGCTAGCTCTAGAAATTAACTGTTTTATGTTATTTTATAGTAACTAACTGTTTTATGTTATTTCTGGATAAAATAGCTTTCTATTGGTAAAAATGTATAAAAATGAGTCCAGTAGTTTCGGAGACTATTCGGTACAAACAAACTAAAAAATCTTTGCTTTTTATAATATTATAGTTATTGTATAGATAGAAACATAATGTCTGTCTGCACGCTCTATAGATCCCAACCTTGTGTACAAACTACAGATTACGTACATCTCACATCTGCTCCATATTATGGTTGATAAAGTACAACCAATTGCTTGTTTGCAACGCGTTATCTCACACGCTTCCAATAAAACTTGTCCTATACATTGCAAAGCGTTGCTTTTTATAACTGATTTGTAAATTACATTTGGAATGCCCTACCAGCTTCCATTTTTCCCAGTACCTACAATATGAGTATCTTCAAATCAAGAGTGAATAGGTATCTTCTAGGCAAACGCGGCCAACCTGAGGCTGCATCATAACTAACCATCAGGTGTGATTGCGGTCAAACACTCGTCTCATAAAAAAAAAAAACCATCCTTCGCGCAAAAATAAATACTACCTTATACCTTATAAACACTACCCTCAGTGGATTTAGCGAGCAAGTTCTCTAAAGACGTATGCGAAGGGTACCTACCATGGCCTACCTAAAATGATATCCCCAATTATGTCACCTGCCAAGGGATATAACTAACGTGTCCACCTGCTAAAGCACGGGAACATAGGAGAAGTTTAGCTCCGTTTATATTATTTTGATATTATTTCCACTTGTTCACCAGTGCTCTACTTAAAAATGTTCATCATCCAATCAATTTCCAGTTGTGGGAATCGAACCAGCAGCCTTGGATTCAGAAAGCAGGGTCGCTGCCAGTGGCGTGCACTTCATACATGCACAAAAGCACTGCATACCCTAAAATGTTTGTATGACTCAGGATTTTTCCATTTTATGGAACCTTCCGTCTTTATGCATACCCTGGTCAAAAGCCCTGTGCACGCCACTGGTCGCTGCCCACTGCGCCCACTCGGCCTTCATATAATAATTATACCTACTACATATATTGTAGTATATATGGCTATTGGACCTCTACGTGTATACAACGTGTAACAAAATAACGAAATAATATTTAAGGATGCAGAAGTATATTTCCATATGGAATCACCCTGTATAAATATTAAATCAAAAGAAAAGTATTAATTTTTCCATACAAACGAATTCAAAACATTCTAAGTATTTACTTATAACCCTATTGAAGATTAAAGACCGGCACGTGCATAATACCAACGCTACGCAACGTATACCTAATAAAGTGACAGGAGTCACATGATTTTAATTTTGCATGTGACGTTAGAGTTGTATCTGGTTTATTTCAGTAAAAACTATTGCAGTGGTTTACGAAAAAACTATTAGGTTTTCGTATTCACAGGTAAGTATCAGAGACAGTACATAACGTACCTCTAGTGGAGTATTACTTAGGATTTCAATTACACGCTGTATATTTCATATCCTTATTCGGTGTCATAGCTTAATTTTACCCTCACTTTGTATAACTGGCACATATACATTATACTGACTTAGTTTTATTTTGTTTCAGGGTGTTTCTTACATAGGATGGCATCAACGGACGAAGCTGGAAAGAGTTCTGCTCGTTACGACTGCTGTTCTCCTGGTAGCTACTCTCCTCACCACTGCAGTGTTGCTGACGATGCGGGGCCCGTCATACATACCCGTACCACCCTGCTACCAACCTGAGCCAAAAGGTATTTCAATATTTGATTAGAGCTTTTTTATTCCAGTACAAGTTAGCTCGATTTCAATCTCGACTGGTGGTATCTGATAATACTGTCTAAGATGGAAGGTTTTATTGTTAGGGGTATAGCAGACTGACGGCAGATTGAACCTCAGTTGTCATCACCCCTTCCCTTCCTGCGAGTGACGTAGGGGCGACTAAGGAAATGTAACGGAGGACGGGCAGCAGCATCTATTGCGATCACCAGCCTGTATATATGTATATATAATAATAAAAACCTCTAGTGTGGAGAGGCCTTTAGACCAGCAGCAGGGGCGTGATTGAGGGTATGCACAGGGTATGGAGACGATATAAAATGAAGGAAATCTCCAGTACGAATCGTAAATACTTACATTGTAAGAGTTATAAAAAACCTACCCTGGCTTTTTATAACTCTTACACACACTAACATAAACTTACATTGTAAGAGTTATAAAAAGCCAGGGTAGGCTTTTTATAACTCTTACAATGTAAGTATTTGCCATTCGTACTGAAGATTTCCTTCATTTTATAACATCATGCATGCTGCACCCAGCAGTTATGATGATGATAGCAGACCTTTATTCGTCTTTTATCGTTCTGGAACGCTAACTCGCTTGGCGGCAAGTTTTTATTGCTGCAGGGTAGTGAGCTGAGACCGATCGCGGCCAAAGCCTTGTACCTTCAGACAAAATTTACAGTAAATTTTATTTTTTAGGACCTTTTAATCTTAATCATCATTATCTTCTTGTATGATTGATTATTCATTGTAAAGTCAACATCTCCTGACGATGCTTCGGTTCTGGAGCGAAATGTGCGTAGAGGGTACATTGCCGAAGATCTGTTTGTGTATAAAGATTGAAGAAATTATAAATTACACCATACAGATTTTCCTGCTTTTCGCTAAGTATAGCAAATTAAACTTTATTTTCATAACAAATCATGGAAATCCGCAAATTAACGCCTGCTTCTAATACATACGCAATGTCAATAAAAATACTTAACCATGGTAACTGATTTTATAAGGAACACTGAAATGAAGAAGAAAATAATGAAATATAAAAAATATACCTGTTTGAGTAATACATTTATTCAGTGAATGTTTTTTTTTGAAATTATAGAGCATCCTCTGTCCTACTTGTGTTTTAGAAATTCATAGAATTATTTAATTTAAGAATATGCTGCGCCCACTCCGTAAGTACATAATCGTAGGTACGTTATATCATCATATAATTAATGTTAAATGTAACATGAATAAAAAAATTGAAATTGAAATTGCATATGAATTTCAATTTTCTTTTTAGTTCTTCACACAAAAATAGTGTTTGGCCATATTTCTGACTAAATAGCCGTTCGTTTTACGCGATTCAGTAAAATTTTCTGGACACAAAAAAAATCTTACAAATTACAATATTTTCTCAAACGAAAGTTTGATGTACGTTTATCTTAGTTATTTAATCAAATAAAAAAAATATGTGGACATTACTGAGTATTCTAGTTGCTATAAATTATAATTACTTATTATCTACGTGTAATGTAGTGATGAAATGGAAAACAAAAATTATTGCAAATAATAATACATTGTTGCACTTAAATCTAATGCGGTATTGTCACGATCTTAAGTAGATATTCACTAGCCATTTCTAGTTATAAGGTGGAGTTACGTCAATGTTATATTATACAAACAGGGCAGGCGGGGTTCTAAGCCGAAAATCAATGGCCCACGCCCTTCGTCTCAAGGTCGCGTAATCGCGTTACCTACACAAAAATTTGTGGACTGGATATTCTCGTTGTGCTAAGCGGACCATCTCTTTGTTAACTTTTTCCCATTGTTTTTTTCCCATGTTTCTTTGTATAACTAAGGAAATCAACATCTCCTAAAGAGGTGTCGGTAGGTATAGCAGAACTTGCGCGGAGAGCAAGTTTTTAACCCCCGACGCAAAAACGCCAGGGTGGTACAAGTATAAGTTTCACATGTCTCTCTCTGTGTGTGTGTGTGTTTGTGGCATCATGTTTCCCAAGATGGCCGCCACTAAAAAAGGAGACTTTCGTGTCTTTTTTGCACTCTGCACCAATCTTAATAAAATTTGGCACAGACTGACAGAGATAGCTGAAAATGGGATACCTTTCCCACCCAAGTCCCAACCGGATAAAAAAGGGGAATTATTAAATATTTTAAACTAAGATTTTCTAATAATAATTTAATAATTTTAAATTCGATAATATTTTGGATTTGTCAGTATTTCGACCAAGTTGCATGGACTGGCTGTTCCGTCGTGACCAAGATCCCAAAGGGTAAATATGTCAGATCTTGACTAAATATTGCATAGAGATACCTATTACTTGTATACTTTTTAACGCGGTAAAAATAGACAAAAGTTTCGGACGGAATTTTAAGAAAACGATTGCGGACTAACTGCCTACTAAGTCTTGGGCAACATAAATAAACAAAATTGTGAATTGCACCGTATTGACTTGTCGCCCTTAACCAGCCGTTACTCTTGGGATCTATTCCGGCGCCCGTAAAATAAGAATTGCTTTGTGATAACCTACCCAAATATAGGATACCAATCCATTTTCGCCCCAGATAGCGTGCACCCGTAAAACCCCACCCAGTAATTATGGTTATAGTTTTTCTATTGCAACATAAAACAGTTGACACAATTCCCTCACTATTTGCTTCAGTTACCTACTCATTTTTATTTATATTACAGACTAGCTGTTGTACCGCGACTTGGCCGCCTCTCGCCTCCAGTGGCGTGCACAGGGTTTTTGAATAATACAAACATGTTAGGGTAGGCAGTGCTTTTGTGCATGTATGAAGTGCACGCCACTGCTCGCCTCCCATGCGTTATGAACACTGTTGGTAGCTGATGGAAGCGTAGGAAGGTCTGAGAACCAACTTGAAAACGATGGATTCTTTCTTCATTTTAAATGTTAAATTTAGAGCACATCATTTTTTCACCATATTACACAATGAGTCAGAGCTCGCTTTAATTCCTAAATAAGTGTAACATCGCAGATATGCGTGATACAATGAATACGCAAGTTCTGGAGATACGTCATCACGAGGAACAGTGACTATTTTTCGGACATTAACGTTTTATTGCAAATACAGATAGAATTATTCATTTAAAACGTGAGACTAGAAGAGTGACCAAAAATGCTTCATCAAGTAGATATTTTTTGAATGAATAAATTTTCACCTGGACTAAGTTAAAAAAAAAAATATACCAAAAACAGAATGACACAAAAGTGAACAGAGTGTTCGTAGATTTCTACGGTGTGACGTTGCATCACAATTTTTCGTATGAAGCGCCCTATAATGTGTGACGTCACGCATATTTCACTACTACAGTCAAATTTAACAATGCTAAAATTGCTAATTAATCAATGTTCAGTGACGCGCAAGTAACGCCACAGTGTCGCGGAGGGCGTCAACTTTGACCTTCGGTTTAACAACCCTGGCTGAATTGCTGTGAACATAAACCGGGGCTTATTTATTGTTTGCGGTATTGTGGTATTGTATAAAGGCTATCGTCAACTGCTACGCACGGTCAAGCTACGCACGTAAATATTCTTTGCTTTGCTTTTTCTCTATCATCCGCGGACCTTGCGACACGTTTTACGTCGTCTATTCACATTGTCTAGCTTAGGTCTACCAATGCTGCGGTTACCGGACTGACGACGCTATAACCGCACCTTGAGTCGCTTCAACAATTAAAAAATACTTATCGTCAGTGCTTTTCTAGATTACTTGAAACGGACATTACTTTTATCTCAGAAAAGTAAAGAAATCCTTCGTAGGGTTAAATTGTTTTGTTCCCCGGGCGTCTAATAAAGCCAGCAAGAGAGACAGGCCATGGTAGTTTTTTGGGTATACCACCTTTAGAGTGTGGGAGTCCCACATAACCTCTGTCCTGTTCAAGAGCTCGAGGTAGCAATAAAACTTTTCCACCATGCCAAAAAAAGGGGTTAAATGCTTTTATAACATAATACCGAAGTTAATATTTAATTCGCCTCTGTAAAAGTTTAAAAATAATATTAAAATTCCTCATGACCTTGGAAACAGCCCGCTTTCAGTTCAGAGCGTCCGCTGAGTTTCTTATCGGCTTTGTCTCCGTATAATGTGCCTTCAAAGCCAGTAGAGTAACAACAAACAGGCAGACTTGCCGTTTCAAAAGCGCTTGTAAAGTTAGTTAGTTAGTTATTGAACTCTATTTTGTATGAGCGAGTAGATACGTCCGCGTGTTTAAAGTTGCTAGTGCAGTTCGAGAAACTTTGCAGTAGGCTTTTAACTTCCATACAAACATCGCACATGTTTGCAAAGCCTGAAGTTAAAAGCCTAAATATCGATCGTATGATTCAGCAGTAGTGATTTTGTAGGTAGAAACATCCCTGATCCTTAAGTATGTGTTGTAATAAAAAAAACTCAATCATATGTAAAATCGCGGGAACCATGTTTATTGACTGGTATGTGACTACTCAAGATCAAGGTTGCTTCTAAAGCAAGCGATGTGTAGATACTGTGTTTCTGTTTTTGTGTGTTGAGAGGTTCTTAGGACAAAAGCGTAGGTACCGATGATGACATTAACGATGACGCGTCGAAAGCGATAAGTTAGGCTTATTACTGGCTAACATGTGCCATCTTAGACGGCAACATCACAAAACAATCTGGTGAGATTGCAGCCAAAGGCTAATTTAAAGTAGAATAAAAAATACTTATCACAGAGAAGGGCGCTACTGATAAAACTCACGATAAAACTGTGCTGGTATAGTATGCGTGCGCATACTATGCGCAAAAGTGGAGTAGCGCCTTTACATTGGAGGCACTTGTTATTTTGTACGTATACATTAAATAATTGATCTGAAGTTCGTGAGTTTAAACGATGGTCTCGTATTGCTGATATCAATTAATTGTAGTGACTCAGTGTGTTGATATGCTTTAGGATTCACATTTGTATACAACTATGTATATCTAGTATCTTATTTTTTTATTGAATAAATTGAGAAGAATGTGACCATTCTGATGGTGGAAAGCATCGCCTATAAACTGAGCAAAACTTCGCAGGCCGTGCAAAGAATATTATTAATAATAATAATAATAAATATACTACTATTAAAAAGAAAATTAAAAATGATAGTAATATACTACGACAATACACAAATCGCCATCTAGTGCCAAAATAAGCGTAGCTTGTATTATGGGTACTAAGATGACTGATGAATATTTTCATGAATAATATACATACAATTTTATTAAACAAATATAACCTAAAATAAACTATTTAAAACTAAATAAAATCTAAAACGTCCTCGAAACCACCGCAGCGTGGCACAGTTCCTAAGATGCTGGCAGCATTGCCCCTTTGGATGGCCAAAGTATAATACGTTGGCCAAGGTAACTGCCCGCTCTAGGATCACCGGAAGACTCGATAACCCTTTTCGATAATTCTTTGAAAAGGGCTCTTGCCTCCGGACCTCACGATCCCGAAGTCTCTACTCCAAAATATACATAAATACTTATTTTATACATATAAACACCCAGACACTGGAAAACATTTAAGTTCACCACACAAATATTTTCCAGTTGTGGGAATCGAACCCACAGCCTTGACTCAGAAAGCAGGGTCGCTGCCCACTGCGCCAATCGGCCGTCAGCCTATGCAGCATATTTCATACAAAGTGCCGCACAGTGTCCTTCAAACTCAGGCGTAGATTTAACGCCTTATGTGTCTGTAATTACACCACCAACCACGCCCTTCATCCAATATGCCAGCATGTGTTCCTGAACACATCGATATGACTTCGACTTCACTTTCGGGGGGCCGATTTCGAATCCCAGCTTGCATCTGTAACTTTTTTAATCAATAATCATACCACTCGCTTTAACGATGAAGGAAAACATTGTGATTTTATATAGATTCTCCTGCCTTTCGCAAAGTATAGCAAATTAAGCTTAATTTTTATAATAGGTCATGTATTATGGAATATAAGCTAATAGCAAATTAAGCTTAATTTTCATAATATGCCATGTATTATGAAATATAAGCTTAATTTGCTATACTCCGCGAAAAGCAGGAGAATCTGTATGGTTTAATTTATAATTTCTTCAATCCTTATATTCCACACCAAACATATTCTGCAAAGTACCTTCTACGCACGTTTCGCTCGGAAACGAAACTGGAGCATCCTTAGGAGATGTTGACTTTACAATGAATAATAGTTGTCTTTACTGGACCAGTGCGGAGTCCAATCTACACTGGTCCAGCGTGGTTGCCTTAAACCGTTCCCATTGTGGGAAAGACCAGTGTCCTGTAGTGGGCTGGTAATGGGTCGATATGATGATGAGGCAATAATTCTGATATTTTTGCAGAAAGCGACGTCTGTCTATCCGGTTCCTGTATTTACACGGCCAGCGAGGTGATCAGAGCGCTGGATGAAACACAGAATCCTTGCGAGGACTTCTACGACTTCGCATGCGGTGGATGGATAAGAAACAATCCGATACCGGAAGGGAAGTCCAGTTGGGGCATCTTCAGTAAGATCGAACTGCAAAACCAGCTTATCATCAGATCTGCAATTGGTAAGGCTTGTTTTTTTAAAGCGTATTAATTCATTCATTCATTCATTCAAGTCATTTCGGTAAATCAGAAAAAAAATAAAATTAAAAGAAGCATATTCATTTCTCTACAAACTAATTCAAAACATCCTAAGTGTTTACTTATAACAAACTTTTTTTTTTTTACGGGGGGAAATCTTCAATGATACCCGACCTCAGGGAAGATGGGGTACGTCTGGGAAGTGTACAACGGGTTCCCCGGACGTCCAATAAATCCAACGAGAGGGACATGCCGTGGTGGTTTTAAGTTCGGGTAAACGAGTCCCACATAACCTCTGTCCTGCCCAAAAGGACAGAGGTAGCAATAAAGCTTTTCCACCACGACAAAAAAAAAAAAAACATACAGCAGAAAAATTGCATAGAACGGCAAAAGTTCTCCTTCTATACATATATCAATTTTAGGGTAGGCAGTGCTTCTGTGCATATATGAAGTGCGCGCCACTGCCTCGGTGGCCATCCACTTCACATATTTGGGTGGCTTCGTTATCTCCTAAGAACGCACCGGTGCCTCCCTTGTACAGCGCATGTGGAGCTCGTTCCGGGAGAAAACTTATAACAACCCTATTGCAGATAAAAGACTGATACGTGCATAGTACCTACGCTACGCGACACGTACCTAATAAAGTGATCGGTAGAAACTATGGCAATGGTTTACTTAAAAAACATTAGCGTTTTTATTTCATTTTAGTTTTCATTTATACGTTGTACCTATGTAAGTTTTGTAGACGTATCTAAGTATCACAGAAATATTACTGGACACATGTATTTATAGTTTAGATTAATGACACCCAAAGGAAAGAAAGGAAGACATTGATTATCCACATAACTGCTTAGTTAGATTAACAAAAGTATAACCTGGGTCCTGATACACTACGACGTCGTAGACACACACTTCGCGTCAAACAAGACTTCAATATCACAGCGAAGCGGGTCCCTACGGAAAGAAAGGTGGACAAATAGGGTCCATAAATATGCCAATAAGGGGGTCAAAGCTGTAAATATCACCGGCCCACTAAAGCGCGCGGTTTTTCTACCAGAATGAGAAGAGTTAAGGGCTTAGCACGCCTTTGAGAACACCATGGAGAACTCTCAGAAATGCAAGGTTTCCTCATGATTTTTAAATGCTAAAATTAAAAATGCAATTAACTCCGAAAAGTTAGAGATGCGTGTTTGAAACCGAACGCGGTCTCCCGGAAAGGCAAGCCGAAGCCTTAAGCACTAGCCTAACACCGCTGTTACCTTAAGTATATTAAAAAAAAGGAACTTCTAAAACGATGTTAAGCTAGATTTCAGTGTAAGAACGCTTTAACTTAGGTATTATATTTTCATAGCTATGTAATATATAGAAGATACCCTTGCGTTTGACTAACAGCTTTAAATACACACAAGGAACATTAAGGTTTAAAGTCTTAGCAATAAGGTAGGATTCCCAATGCGAGTACGCAATCGATACGAGCAAATCCATTTCACGCATGTGCGATTTGTTTTATTTGCGGAACCACTAAGCATGTTATTGGGAAACTCGTTGTATATCGCGATTTCGTCTGCATACAATTTATGTGCTCTCGCGAGATTGAGGTACACAATTTCGTAAGAAATACGTTCTAAGACAAGGCCTAATCTTATCTTTATCAGTTCTGTACCTATGTGCCAAATTACAATTACACAAATAAATCCTTCTCATACTTCCGACCATTTCTCGCCCATTTCTTGCAGGTTTTTAATAAATAATTCTTACGTTATTTCTTAGGCACGGGGGTAGACATAACATTAATTATAAATTTAAAAAACTACCTTTAAGGGCTTGACTTGTAGAATAATGTGTACGGTAGAGTCGGCTCTACCTTACACATTATTCTAATAGTCAAGCCCTTTCGATTTACAACTCCCTGGAGGGAGTTATAAAAAATATTCAATTCGCAATTTTTTAGCAGATTGGTGGACTCCACACATCTCCGCAAACATAAGTTATAACTCTCAGGCATCAGGCATGCAGGTTTTCTCGCGATGTTTTCCTTCACCGTTGAAGCAAGTGATATTTTATTTACTTAAAACGCATATACTTTGAAAAGTAATACTTTGGTGCTGGGATTCAAACTCTGCCCACCGTAAGTGAAGTCGAGCTGTCGAATGCACTTCGTTCGTACGTTCTAAGTTAAGGTAATCTTAGGTTAAAATGTAACCGTGTAGAATTATTAACTATGACATTTTTTTAAATGATAAGAAATAACACACCCACAAACTGATAGATACACACACTTTCCCATGTATAAAAAACATTTACGAATACGGATATAATTTTTATACAATAAGTACTATATTATATTCTCTGCAAAATCAAGTGCCAATATATTTGCCAAACATATTGCATTGTTAAACGATGCTAAACGAAACAAACTCCTGTACATATTTAAATAAATTGGTCATCCCTTTCGAAAGGGAGCAATTGGAAAAGGACAGCACTACTTCAGGATTTGTTGACGACCCAATTAGCATCATCGACGTTTCGCGCCGAATTCACAATGGTGCTCTAATTTGATAATACGGCGAAGTTGTTCAAAGTCATGGCGGGTCATATTTTTACGAGTGAATACTCGGTAGAATTGCCTCGTTGGTCTTGTGGTTACCATGTTCCATTACGGAGCACGAGGTCCTAAGTTCGAATCACTGGTCGACCCGAAAATATCTATTATGTTTTCGCTGTTCTAAAAAAAAAACAGCAGCGCTATTTATTAAATTGGCTGTGATAACCCCCGTGCCACAGGGAGAATGTTAAGCCGTTTGTCCCGGTTTTTATCACTCGCTTGCTATACTACCGGCATTGACGGCCGATTGGCGCAGTTTGTAGCGATCCTGCTTTCTGAGCCCAAGGCCGTGGGTTCGATTCCCACAACTGGAAAATGTTTGTGTGATGAACATGAAAGTCTTTCAGTGTCTGGGTGTTTATCTGTATATAATAAGTATTTATGTATATTATTCTTAAAAAAAATATTCATCAGTCATCTTAGTACCCATAACACAAGAAGTATTGGTAATTATTTGTTCATTCAATTACAGAAAAGGTGAACATAACCAGCTCTTCAGACGCAGAAGGCAAAGCTCGGGTGTACTACGATGCCTGTATAGATACAAACGAGACTATAGAGAAATTGGGAGAGAAACCTCTGACCAGCATCATAAAGAAGCTTGGAGGCTGGCACATACTGCCCAGTACTATGGTGAAGCAGCATAAATGGGACCTACAGAAGTTGCTGCAAGACGTACAAAATACGTAAGTTGTTATGTGTAATATCTAAAGGCGAGGGTAAACCTGATTGTTGGCGTGGCGATACATGCCGTGGCGACGCATCGTCCCAGTATCTACTCCAAAAGGCAAAAAATATTGCTATCATATACATTGCTACATATTTCTTATTTGCGCCCCATAAGCTTAACTGAAATGACACATTTATAAGTAGTGCACTCTTTTTTTACTATGTTCTACGTAGAATAGAATAGCACTATTTTTTAACCTGTAAATTTAGTTTAGTCTAGAGATTTGTGTAGAACAGAAATTGTAGAAGCATTAATGTTAGGTTTCATAGTGTTATGTGTTCTACTACCGATTACGAAACTTTACTACTGAAAAGCCAAACGTTAACTTTCCAACTGTAAATTTAGTTTAGTTTATGCATGTACTGGCAGTACCTGGAAGCATCTAGTAGCCTTGCTTTCAAGATTTGCTTTCTTTTAATCGAGGAATCGTTTACAAGTATGGAAATACTTTAACATCGTAGAATAATGCATCTTATATGAATAGGATTAAAGCTCAAATTTTGACAGAACGATTGTAAAACAAAAATTAGGGTTACAGAATTTGCTACTCTGAAACGAGTGTTATAAGCTCCATTTTATTTTGACGATAAAGAGTTAAATATTGGTAAACGACTCCTCGATGGCTGGAAGGCTATACTTTAATCTTTCATAAAATAGGGAAATGAATTTTAATTGGTAGTGTTTGAAAAGATAAATGCTTAATTTGAAAAAGTATACGAAATGCTAAATTTTAAATTACAGGTATAATTTGGGTGGTCTTTTCAATTGGGCTGTTACAGAGGATGATAGAAATTCTTCTAAACACGTCATTGTTGTGAGTTAACTTTATGTTGTCTAAAATTTTCTTCCCTGAAATATATTAAGTGCACCAGTTTTAGTTCTAACTTAGTCTAGCCCACTAGAGTTCTAAGATAGTTCAAATTATCCAGACTGGTAGTGAAAACCATGCTCAGAAAAGGCGTAGGTAACTCAATCATCAATACACCAATAATAATAGCTCGAAAATAGCTCGAATCAACAAATCGAATAATTTAAACGATTTATAATCCATATATACCGTTTAAGAAATCAAGTACCTCTAAAAAAGAGTATATAAGATGGCGTTATTAAACTAGTCAAATTGAAAACTTTACAGCTTGACCAAGGAGGTCTTAATCTACCAACTCGCGACAACTATTTAAACAAAACAGCGCACAAGAAAGTCCTAGACGCATATTTGGACTATATGACCAGAATATGTGTGCTGCTTGGAGCAAACAAAACTGAAGCGCGAGAACAAATGAGCAAAGTGATCAAATTTGAAACCGATCTTGCAAATATAACTATACCTTCGGAAGATAGAAGGGATGAAGAAGGATTGTACAATCCTTACACAATTCAACAGTGGCAGAAGGTAGCGCCGTTTCTCAATTGGTCCGTCTTCTTCAATGATGCATTTAAACTTGTGAATCGAAAGGTAACAGTTTCTACATTTTTGTATTCCTAGAGGTAATATACCAGTGCTATCGCTTACTAGTCAATAAATAATGTAAGATTTCAACCAAAAAAATCCGCTGTGGACAAGTTATAGTAAATAAGGACAGTTCAGAATACAGCTGTCTCTTTCCGCGGCAGTCTTACAATGTGACTAAGGGACTATAAAATAGAACAGGTAGCAACGTCCTCTGTGCTTCTACCACCGTCTACTGCGATCACCAACTCGTTTGGCCAGCGCGCTGGTTATTGGCAACCCCCCTGTCGGAAGAGACCTTTAGTCCAGCAGTAGACTGTTTTGGGCTGTCACACTTTAGTGTGAATAGCCGAATGTTATAATACACTAAAAAGCAAGAACAGGAATACATAACTTGTTTGCCCAGCGTGGTGGTTATGGGAAATACAAGGCATACATAACACAATCAAGAGAGGCCACTGATGACCAGCCCATTACAAGGGTCTCCTCCCAAAATGAGAAGGGCTTATGCCGTAGTCCACCACGCTGGCCCAGTGCAGATTGGTGGACTCCACAGGCATTTAAGCACATTATGGAGAACTCTAAAGCATGCAGGGTTACTCACGATGTTTTCCTTTCACGTTAAAGCAAGTGGAATTTTGATTGTTTAAAACGCACATAACTTAGCGATGCGTGCTGGGATTCGGACTTGGCCTCCGAAAGTCCTAACTACTAGGCTGTCATCGCTTATCACGAGAATTAATCGTGACATATTGTTTTACAGATTTCCGACAATGAAACAATAGTTGTATACGCTCCTGAATATTTCAAGAATCTGACCAAAGTCCTAAGGCGATACAGTAAAACAGAAGAAGACCAAAGGTGAGAGCACGCGATGGTGTACTGCCTCGCGCCATGGTTCTGCCAAAAGTATGTCTCTCTTGATATTGAATCCACCCATGGTTTAACTACCTAATTGAACATCAACAGTACAATATTTATTCTTTAATTTATCGTGTTCCTCGAGCATCTACATCCGTCATTTGATCTTTATAAAACATAGCTTGGAAATATCCATTGGAACTAGCTTTCCAAGAGAAAAAAGAAAATTTATAAGGTTTGAAACAGTTCTTTCAAGCAGGGCCGCTGAAAATAAGAAATTCACTACTTTTCTTAAACATGTCACACTGTAAAATAGATAAACTTTGTACGTTTGTGTTACAAGTTAGAACGTAATTTTTTCAGGACTGTCACAAGCTACATGATGTGGCAAGTGTCCAGATCTCTATCTACGTACTTATCAAAATCCTTCCGCGACGCCACTAAGATATTGAGAAAAGCGCTGTTCGGATCCGAAGGCACTGAAGAATCTTGGAGATACTGTGTCACTGATACTAATAATGCTATTGGTAAGAAAAAGCCTGTTTTAATACTTCATTCCTTTAGAACAACTGCCGTACGAGACAAATGATGGGCACGGGTTTCCTCCCACAATGTCAAAAGTCTAGGCCGTTCTACCTTGCCCAGTGCGGAGTATCGGCTTCAGATGATCATTATGGAGAACTCTCAAGCATGCAGGTTTCCTCACGATGTTTTCTTTAAAAACGCACATACTTTGAAAAGTTAGTGGGAAGCCGAAACCCACTAGGCCAGGAGTTTCCAACCTAATTAAGTCATTGGCACACTTACTACTTAAGAAATTCGTCAAGGTGCACGCGCTGTTTCCAAGATAAGTACTTGTTGGTTAGGTAGATAGGCGTAAAAGATAAAACATCCTGATTATAAAACTAATAAGGGTGACAATCCAGATGCACTTAGCAAATGCTCGTTAGCTGTGCGAGTGGCTGGTAAAACGGTACGAACTTGCAGGGGAACTAACTATACCACTATTTTCGCTCGATTCGTTACGCACACATTATGCTCGAAATGCTCCAATATTTCGCGCGCTCTCGTTTCTTAATAATGTGATTGCTCAGCACCAACAAATTGACATATTTAATATAAGTTTATCTAAGTTCCTAAATTATATTCAGACAGAGTAACTAATATTTTTGTAATGTACATCTGTAACTGACTTAGTATACGTTTTGGCTAGCTGTTAGTATACTAAGGATATAAATAAATAAGACCATAATAAAGACTAAATTTTAACAAAGAATTAAAAGAAATACCCTTATAATAGAATTGGTAATCTCCACACATTTGTGGATCAAGCTGTGACAGCGCTGCACAAAGACTATCAAAAAATTATAATCTTGATTTTTTTTTTTAAATGCGGAAGGGGCGCCTCAGGAAGTCGCAGTCCACCTCTGCAATTAGCGGCGCTTTGGTTGGGAAGACCTGCACTAGGCTATCATCGCAACTATTTACGCGTCTTGCGCAATACGTCGAGCATGTCGAGGTCATTGGTGACGCCAACCCATAAGATATCACGTATCAAAAATCGCTAAAGATGTTTTGTAATAAAATGTTATGCTATTCCAGGGTTTGCAGTTGGAGCTATGTTTGTGCGAGAGGTATTCCATGGTGAAGCCAAGACCCAAGGTGAAATCATGATCGACAATATAAGATCGGCTTTCAAGAAACATTTGAAGAATTTGGAATGGATGGACGCAGAGACGAGGGAAGCGGCGGAAATAAAAGCTGATGCAATTACTGATATGATAGGTAAGAGAAAGTTCATTTACTTTAATTCATCATTACCGGCCCACTACAGGAGACGGGTTTCCTTCAGAATTAGAAGGGTTTTGGCCATAGTCCACAACGCTGGCCCAGTGCGGATTGGTAGACTTCACACGCAGCTGAGAACATTATGGAGAACTCTCAGGCATGTAGGTTTCCTCACGATGTTTGGTAGTGCGCTCCGGGGATCCAACTCGGCCCCCTAAAAGGGAGGTCGAATTTTGACAAAAGGGAGGTCGAAACCAATAACCGCGTTTAATATTTTTTTGTTTTCAGGTTTTCCCGACTACATCCTGCATAGAGATGAGTTAGATAAGCAATACGAGGAACTGGAGGTAAAGCCGAATGAATACTTCGAGAACAATATCGCATTCAACGTTTTCAGCCTAAAGCATGATCTAAGGAAGTTGGATCAACCTGTTAATAAGACTAAATGGGGTAAGAAGTTTTTAATTTTCTGTTTTAAATTATATCTTATTAACATGTTTCTAGAAGGTTTAGCGCGATAGGATTGTGTTTGAAAATATATCAGAAGCGCGGAAATTTTAGGTACCGATCACACTTGGTCACTTGCTTCAGTTGTAAGTTGCATCGCTTCGCTCTCAGAGCAGACTATTTAGGTTGTTGGTGTTTAGGATGGACTGTAGCTGATAAGAAAATTAAGGGAAGAAGTAGCGGTTGGAAACCGTAATTAAAATGAAAGGTCCAAAAAAAAAATTAAATTATATGACTATTTGAGAAAAATTCTCGGAACTATACCTAACCTAAGGTGGCATGCGCAATTATGAACTTTAGGTCGCTAGTATTAAGGTTCTTTGTAATAATATTTTTATTGCCTTAGGCATGACACCATCAACAGTCAACGCTTACTACACCCCAACGAAAAACCAGATTGTATTCCCAGCTGGTATCCTCCAACTGCCGTTTTATGATGGGGATAATCCTAAGAGCGTGAACTATGGTGCCATGGGTGTTGTGATGGGACACGAGTTGACCCATGCTTTCGACGACCAAGGTCGAGAGTATGATAGGTAAGGTCTCTTAATTGCTTAAAATCGAGAATCTAATTTTTCTTTTATTATATAGACTAGAACTTAGTTTTGATTTAAAGATAGGTAAATAGTGTGCGAAAACAAATGAATTTATTAAAATGAAGGTTAGACAATAGTGTCGCCTGCGGAAATCTTTCCTGAAAGGATATTTTTTTTTGCGAAATTACTCTTTTTAAATTAATAAAAGTAGATGGTACTACAAGTGCGTAAGACAAGTCATTTTATCGGAGACCACGTGAGTAAAAGCTGAGGTTATTTAAGTCGAGGTATTATGATCGAATATACATCGATTGTTTTGAAATTAAACAATAATATTGTAACAAGTGTAGCTGTGATAGCCTAGTGGTTAGGACTTTGGCATTACTTTCGGGGGGCTGAGTTTGAATCCCAGCACGCGCCATTAACTTTTCTATGCAATTTATGCAATTAAAATATAACTTGCTTGTTCTCAAAGGCGCGACGATCCTAAACCTATACTGTAGCCCACCATACAATACCTTCTCATGTGGGGAGATCCGTGCAGTAAGCCGGTAATGGGTTATGATTGTAAGTAAAATAAACAAAAAGTTAAATTCGAGCAATTTGTTTGAACATGTCATAGAATTCTAGTTAACCCTTTCACATGATTGTGCACGAGAGCATAAATATCAATATAAAATGTTTCACTAACAATAAACGTGGTCTTTACAAGCTTGATAATATCTGCGAAATATTTTTAGATTCGGCAATCTAAACCGATGGTGGAACAACGCAACCATAGCGCGTTTCAAGAACCGCACACAGTGTATACAGAAGCAGTACTCTAACTATATGATGGAGGGACAGCATTTAAATGGAAAGCAGACTCTTGGTAAGAAAGCTGAGTTTAATTTTTAATCGTTATTTTTTCTGAAGTGACACTTCTTTATCGACGTATGGGAGAAATATAGCCTTGTAACTTTTTATGTTACGCGCCATCTTGTAACGTTTTCCTGTTACGCGCCTTATTTATTTTTATAATGTTAATTTTTAAATAATGGTTGGGGCATTATTTGAGGGCAACTTTCCACATTGGTTGAAAAATTTGGTTTCAACTGAGATATTGAATCGACCAATATGTTTTTCCCTTCAAATATATATTTTTTCATTTTTGTCTTTTGAAAGCTAAGCTAAATTTGCTATACTCCGCGAGCATCTTCAGGAGATGTTGACTTTACAATGATTAATTGTTATGTAAAGTCAACACACATCACCTGAAGATGCTCCGGTTTCGGAGCAAAACGTGCGTACATTGCCGACGATCTGTTTGGTGTGGAGTATAAGGATTGAAGAATTTATAAATTACACCATACAGATTCTCTTGCTGTTCGCGGAGAGCTTCTATCCAATCATTTTTGTCTGTCTGCCTGTATCTTGATCATGCAGCACTCCAAAAGTACTGAATGTATTCCAATACAACATGGCGTTCTATTCCTTGAAAGAGGGGATGAGGTTTTTGACGATTTATACTCGTTTGATTTCGTAAAATTTGACTATAATTTTTGTCTAACACTCGATTATACATTCTAAGTTTATTCGGGCTATACCAATACCTTTTGCATTACCCACAGATAATTTTTAACGTTTTTCTAAAAAGTCTAGCTAAAAACTACAATATATCTATATAAAATATATTGATATCATTTTAGGTGAGAACATAGCAGACAACGGCGGTCTCAAGGCCTCTTTCCACGCTTATTTAGAATACAGCAAGAACGCTAAATTAAATCTAACTCTACCGGGACTTAAGTACAATCATCGGCAGCTATTCTTCATATCTTTTGCTCAGGTATGTAATTGCAAAGTTTTGTAGGCTTTATATATATTTAACATTAGTTAGGTCTGAACAGTCAACCTTGGGTTACTCCAAAAAAAGGAAACTGTATATTTAAGTGATGTTTGTTATTCGCGAATATAATAATTAAACTACTTTTTCAACCTATGCTATTATTAAATTCCTATATTGGTACATTTGTAAGATATTCATCGTCCAAAACCTATTAAAAATCTCCTTGAAATAAAAGCAAAGTACCTAGAAGATAAAGTTTGTATTAGAAAAGTAAACTATAAATCTTCTAATTCGAGATAAATATCACCCCTTTCATAGATAACTGTCTTAAATTAATTTTAAAACTAAGGTGACCAAATTTAATTAACTTTGCTTCATTTCAAATGAAGGTATGGTGTTCAGCAATGACCAAAGAATCAACAAAGATGCAAATTGAAAAAGACGATCATACCGTAGCAAAGTTCCGCGTCATCGGACCAATATCGAACCTTCGAGAGTTTTCCGAAGAATTCCACTGTCCTGTGGGATCCAAGATGAATCCTAAGCAGAAATGTGAAGTATGGTAGAAAATAGAACTACCATGGATGTATGGTGTAATCATGCTTCGCCGGTTAAGATGGGTGCGGTATGCGAAATATTTTGTATATTCGGAACATAGATGAAATAAATGTTTGTTTTCAATCTCTCTTTGGTAGCGATACGAAATAGGAAATAAATATAAACCATTTCATTTCATTGTAATGGAGATGAACATTAGCATTAGCATAATGGATGCTGAAAAGCTATTTGCATAATCGGAAGTTGGTTCGAAGGCCGATTTAGTTTCAATTATTAATTCTTCAAGATAAAGTCAGATCAAGAATCATTTTCGATGATAACACAAAGGATTAAAATTAAATGCAAAACATTTTGCATTTTAGTTTAGTTCGTAATAATAAAATGATTTTAGGAAAGCATTTGATCATGTATCTCAAATAATACACAGGGTTTTCAGGAATCCTTTTAAACCGTGATTTGTGTTCAGACAAGGAAAATAACACCAAATATTATAAGTATCGTTACTGTAAAACGTCTTTTTAGAAATGAATACTTCCCTAAGGTCTAGAATGCCTGGTATTTTACCTAGCGAGAGAACGTATCTAGAAACGTAAATGTGCCAAATGTAGTTTTAATATTTGTTTCAAATATGTTTCAATATGACGAAAATTGTAGCAACACGCAAGAGCTTAGCAGTGTTATTAAAACGGGTATATTGTAGATTTTTAAGTAAGAGCAGAATAAAGTACAATCATATTTTCTATGGCCACAGACACCTTTTTTAGGTTTTGTAAATGGTCTATGGGTTTAATTGTTTTAGTAGAGAAATTTGAATTTGTGACGTTTTGTTTATGCAAATGTAACTTTGAACTTGGTTTTGCTTTTCCGTGTACCCCCTTTTTTAAGGTAGGAACAGTACAGTATCCTAAGTGAACTTGTGTATTTCACAGGACAGTAAGTACTTACTATTCTATAAAATACACAAGTTCACTGGTGATACTTGTGCCATTATGTAATTTTCTATTTTACTTCATTGATTCACTAACTCGCTCGATTGTAGCTATTTTAGAAAGAGGTATTTAGGTAACTTGCAAATCGTCAGTGAAGTTCTAACAGAGCGTTAGTAGTTTTTAACGGGTTTTAATATTTCAATGCGATTTGATGTAGACAGATAACGCGCTTTCATTTGAGATATTTTGATAAAATATCTTTTATTTCGTCAATTGCTTGATTTTAAATCCTTTTTGCAAATATGTACTACACCAATGGTTGCTAACAAATATTTTATACAGTTTTATTACCTACTTCCCTGTCAAGTAGACTTTTAGACATACGCATTGTTAGAATTTCACTGACGAAATATACAGAGATAAATACAGAGCCACTTAATTATCTAAAAACCTGACGCTGGCGTCATTTTATGTGGCAAACGTACCGAATATTATTAGTAAAAAAAATGCTGAAAATATATCCTTTTTATAAAATATAAGTAGTCTGCATTAGGTTGAAAATTTCCTATATATATTAATAATCGGTATATGATATTTACTTCAAGAATAACTCGGTGGGGCTGTGCTTTTACCGATAAATTTTAGCATATAGAATTAATAAAGTACATATAAATATTATTTCTATAAACTGATTTAAATACAGAGTTTAAAATTAGGTTTGCAAAAACAAAACGCTTAAAAGATGCAGACTTAATAGAGAACTTGACAAAGATGAAAAATTCTTTCCATCCTAAATCCGGTTGAAGGAATATGGAAGGTTTATATATTAGTTTATAAAAGGCCACAATTCGTTGACTGTGTATAAAAGTGTAGTTTTTAATAAGCTTCTTGTCTCGTAGTTGATTATATTAATAGTTATTTTATAATAATAATGTTACCAATCATCAAAATTCTTTTTTAATTTTAATAGCCAGGATTTTAGACAAATAATAAGGCGTTTTCGCTTCTTACCGTTTTCAATTTCCATCGTGTTTATTTAGTTCAATATTTGGCATAAGGAGACAAAAATGTTTTCCCCAGATTATATCCACTCGCATAAGTTTCTTTTTCCATATTAATTGTATCCATAAAATCAACTTGTCCACAAGCTAGATATTATTTCCTCCTTTGGGCCCTTGCTCTGAGATTGGATAAAACTATGGGATAAACATTTTGTCCTTTGCCAGCGCAGACAAATATCTCCTGTGTTTATTGAAAATATCTTAATTTACTATTTGATTCAATTTCAAATGTATATTCAAATATCTCTTACCCCCAGTTATTCTATAAACTACAAAGTACTGTAAAGTAAGTACTTGAAGTTACTTCAATTATATAAAAGTTTTGATGAATAATCACATTATAGAAGATGAGGTAAAATGTCCTGTACTAATATCTAAGCTATATTTAATTATTGCCCGATCTAGATTTTCTATAAGTGTATGAGTAAAAGCGAATATTCACGCCTGTAGACGATGGTTATAGGTAAGCTGTGACTTGATGAATATGGATTTGAAAAAACTATTGCCGTCGCGTTGAGCAAACTCATGTCTCCCTCTATAAGAGAGCGAAAGAGAAATATGACGTGATCGACGTTTCGTATTCCCGTTTTCTCATGCAAAATTAAAACGATTCTATTATTTGTAGCATGCAAATTTTAAGAAAGTTCTACGTGTCCTTATTTTTTACAGATTTGAATATTGCGGTAAGAAAGGTAAACTAATCATTTTAGATGGTCAGGTTTTTTTTCTTACATTTGACCGTAATCAAAAGCGGGCAATTCACTTGTTGACAATCCCAAACTTACTAAAAGGTTGGACACTTTGTCTCAGCGTAGATACATCAGTACTCTGTGTTTTCAACCAGTATAATGGGGGTGCTCTTACGATGATACCCCCTTATCCGTTATCTAATAGTACTATGCGTCGCGGAAACATATTCCATTTCCACCACCTGCACGGTTAGCTTACTTACGCACAGTTGCAAATAATATCCAAATAATAAGTGTCACGACACGAATAATATAAGGGACACAATCTCCTGGCAAAGGATAAAATTAACGTGCCCACACCTATGCATATATACCTATATATACAAATATAATATAAACATATAATAAACTTACAATAAAATATATAGATAGATAGTGATAATAAATAAATATATACAATATTGTCAAACCACAATTAAAACAGAAGGGAATAGGCATGTTACAGTTCTGCAGATTCAGACAAAAAATTATCTTAGACAAGTTTTTTAAAAATGCTATTTTATAACCAATCGGTGGAAGAAAGATGAATTATGTGAAGGCACCCTTAAGATCAGTTGTAAGAGAAGATTTATTAGACTGTCCGTTATAGCAGATCTTTTCTCCCGCGAACAAGCAAATTTTGGAACCAACTTCCACCGGCGGTTTTTCCACTTGATTTTAATATGGGATTATTTATGAACACATTGGTGGTGTATGTGTTCATAATGTGGTGTTCACGTAACATCAGGTTTGTTCGCTATTTATTTATTAATAAAAAAAAGAGATATTATCCAGGGTGGGAATAGAGGACAACATTTTTATAGAGAATCCCGACTTCTACTATCGTCTTAACGATTAAATTACGTTATGTTGTTGAAATACCAGCAACACGTATGAAGCGTTATGTTTCTTCCTTTTTGATTCGTACCGCAAAGGCCTGGAATGCCCTCCCATCTTTCGTCTTATCTTAAAATCAAGAGTGAATAGGCATCTTCTAGGCAAGTGCGCCGCAACTAATAAAATCACTTCTCACTCTTAATCTTGTTCTTGTGTTAATAAATACTTGACAATAATACCACAGTAAATATATTAAAGCAGTGCGGAAAGTATAAAACACTCGCACACATACACGCACCGACGAGGCCCCAAAGCTGGTACCCCTGACTGAACCTTGCTTTGGGACCTCGTCGGTGGGTGCTTCTGTGTAAGTGTGCCGTTTCGAACGTTTTTTCGTAATTTCCATACTGCTTTAATATGTTTACTGTGGTTATACTTTCAGTAAAGCGAGGGACAATCCGTCGCGTCAAATCTGCGATTTCAGCTTTCAAGTTTGCATCCTACATGTGACCAATCGCAGGATTCGCTCGTTCGCGCTCTTTGTGATTGGTCATTCGCAGCGCAATTTTTAACGCCGCTAAGTATGATTTCTGTCTCGATTAATCTAGCCCATCTTTATTAACGTATTTACCCTTTTTGAATATATCTAGGTCGGGTACTATATTTAATTCGGTGTATAGGTGTACTTATTTATTGGATCTTTCCGGTTTTTTCGTGGAGTACATAATATATTAGTGTCTTGTATTTGTGAATAAATATTTTTATATAAATAATTTCTTCATTCTGTAGGTTATTTTCTAAGGAATTTCTCGCAGGTCGAATTAACAGTAACAAATAATGATATATTGTTGTGGAGTATATGTGAGCTTTATGTTCAAAGTAGTTTTAAACTTTGGATCAGTTAAAGTTTTGAAGTCAATATGCTTATATGGGTATTTTAGTAAGTCAAATAGCCCCGATTATCTAGAATATTGAAATCTTAATTGCGCATGCAATGCCTATTTGACGTATATTTTGACACCCCATTCATAATATGTAAGTAATACCACATAAGTAATCTTTATGCATATTATACTTATATATATTATTTTTTAAGTGTTTCTTTTTTGTTTCATCTTTAATTTTATCTTTACTTTTTGTTTAATTTAATTCCAAGATGTGTACACATACTTTGGGTTGTAGCTTAGAACAAAACTTGTTATTACTTATATTGAGATCTTTTTGTTATTACCTTTTTTGTGTACCTAATAACAATAAATAAAAAAAATAACTGTCAATTTTTACGTCACACATTCTGCTTACAATTAGAATTTAATAGATGATCCGGGCCGGATAAAAACGGTTTGTTCTATGTAATGGTTTTTGGATATCGCTTATATTGAGAAAATGTTGGTATACGGTCACATAAAGTATCCACCCTGTATAACTATTAATAAATGTTGTTACTAAAATGTACCTATGCCTTTAAACTGTTTATGTATATGCCTGTGTTTATCGCATATTAATTGTGTCGTTAATTTAAAATTTTACTAGGACCAAATATTAATTGTAATAGTAGTATATTTTGCCTTTCAAGTAATATTACTTGTAACGAGTATCGTAAATTGAATTTTCTTAGCGAGAGCGTGACAATGAAACCAAGTGTGTAACGATCAATGTATACCTATGCGTTTCATGCGATGTTTTTCATCACGTTTGCGAGAAAAAGAACAGGTTAAACTTTCAAATACTTTATCAGAACAAAAATCATTTTTGCTATTTTAAATTTTGGTTATTCACTCGAGATTCATGCCTCGATTATTATTAATTTAGTCGTAGATTCATTTCTGCTTTCCGAAACGCACGTATTTTTAAAAATCAATGTACCATAATGATATACTTAAACTATTTATTATATAACTTGTAGGTATCTTTACGTTCTTGGTTTCAAAAATTAAATATTCATAAATGTTTTATTCATGAAGAGGTCTATATCACTGGCACTTTTGAAGCGTTAATACATATAACATGTTACCACTTATAGTGTCTTGCTTGTTTATATATACTGTGAAATGTGATGTAAAGGAATCTCCGAATATATACCTAATATACGAACGGTAACACGTGTTTTATCATATTAGCAAATGATTATTGTATATTTTCTTTTATAGGATCTTATTATATATGTATAAGAATGAATAATTATTTAATTTTTCTCCATTTATACTTTCGTCTTGGATCCCATAAGAATATGTTGTATTTCCAACTCTGACAACAAATAAATATTTGACAAATAATAATAATTACAAATTATCACAGCTCATACAATATGTAGTGCATCCAAAAGTACTCATAAAATGTTATATTATTATGCATTATTTCACATGATCAGTCAGTTCTCATTTCTTCGTAATACATACAATTGTAAGGAATTGACAATAATCTTCAATTTTCATAACAACATATAGAAGATTTAGAAGATATACATAGAGAAGTACCCCAAAAGTACCCAGTAACCCAAAATGTATTACGCAGGTAATAGTTTTTCATATTTTTTTTACTACCAACACTTCCGTTGAATTTGGTTTAACTATTATGTACCTGCCTACAAAAAACTATGTAAATAATTATAAAATAAGGTAACGTATATATCCATAATTTTTTACACCACAAGTTAGCATGACTGCAATCTCACCTTGTGGTACCTAAGTGATAAGATGGTAGCGGGCTAAGCTGTTAGAGGTATGGCAGCGATATTAACACCATGCCTCCAATAGCTCCCGTGTTACCGGACCGCTTAATCGCTTAGCCGCACGTCATTGTCTATAAGGTAAGATGCCACAGCTAAAGTTTCACACCATTTTGGTATTATAGAATATTTTCGATTTTATCTAAATTAAAACTAATATAACTTACTTTTGTAATAAAATAAGAAACTACAACGTATATTACGTCTTATGTTCAGCTGCATTAGGCTTAGCGACGTTGGCAACTACTTTTGAGAAATGAATTCCTAATATAATATCCATTATTTGTAAGGTTAACGATCAATTATTTTTATGGTATACAGAATCCAAACAGTCACTTACGCAGTGCATTATTTATATGACATATAATATATGAATAATAAATATAGATATCTTTATATATATAAATTTCTTGTGTGCGTGTGTATGTCACTGAACTCCTCCTAAAAAGCTGGACCGATTTGAATGAATTTTTTGGTATGCGTTTGGGTGGCACCCTGGATGGTTTGGATTCACAAATCAGCCCGACAGATGGCGCTGGGGTCCGCTTGTATTATATATATCCTTTGGTTTTATAATTATCCATGTGATAGTAAAATAAAAAAATATATCAATAACAGTGGCTAGTTGTGTTTACACAAACCAAACATTACTGCCCAGTGGAAGCTCGGTCACGCACGGCGCTCGAAAAGCGCGCCTGACTTTATACATATAGTAAGGGCACGTCTACAAGCTACTGACCGATCACAGATAAAAATCAATGTAACACCAAGAGTCAGAAGCTAGGGCCAAACCGCCCTGTCCAGCGTGCGTCAAGTTTGCGTGTTCTATTTGACCAATAAAAAGACTTAGTCAAACCCACGCTTGACGTTCGTTTGACGCAATTTTGAACGCCGTTAAGGACTCCGGAATTGTACCGTTGTCTTTTACATTTGTGCGTATAGCTATTCCGTACCTATAATATTTTTGTTTGTTTGAATACACAAAGTATTTTTTTTTATTTGTTTATAATCAAATTGTATGAAATAGCTATTTTAACGATCTGCTATAAATAAAATTCTAGATAGTAAATGAAAGTTAAAATTAGTGTTTCATATTTTAACCAGTATTATCACGTTACTAGAGTAGAATCATAATATTGTAAAGTAATTAATATATTCATAGATTTATAATCGTCATTAAAATATATAAGTTTCATAAGCATGTATTAATTTATACACAATAATTAATTTTTATTTTGAACAGCTTGATAAAAATCTAGATCTTTTGATATTATTATTTTATCACTACATGCTACCTTAAATAACATAAACATATCCATTTAAGAAAGTAATGTAATACGTACATTTACCGAAACAATAAGTAAACTAATTATGTCAACTTCAACTATGTTTGAGTTACGGTACGATCCAGTAGTCACAGTAGTAGCCCTACATAAAAAATTGGTTGTCTGTAAAGTCGGCGATAGTTGAACGTGACAACGTCGTAAGAAAATACTGATGGAATGGTTGCATTCTTCAAAAGAAAATTTTAATTTTATTTGTTTGATAGATATTATCGTTGCTATAAACAATTGACACCACATTCACTTTTCACTGCACTTCATCCTTGCCGAAAACATGTAAATGTATTATTGTTTAGAAGCTGTCCACGCGGACGCATCGCTCACTCAAGTAGGAGAGAGACAGATGTCGAACGCGGAGGATGACTGTGCCTCTTTGTCACTCGTTTCGCGCTCTCGCTTGCACTTCAAGCCTTGAATGGAACGCCTCAGAGCGAAGTAACGCCGCATATGTCATGTTTTTTCGTGCGTGCAGCCGGCTCCATCGAATTATAAGACGTTGTCACGTCAAAAAGGCAGGCCTTATTTTTTTCCTCTGATTATTTTAATCATTAAACTAGATTTTTTTACAGTGGTACTTCGGTGACTATTCGCCTAATAATTTGTATGTGTGTTATTCTCGTACGGTATATTTTATATCAATAATATTTTTTCAATTACATATAGGTATAATGTAATTGAAAAAATATTAATAATATATATATATAATCATTATTTCAATTGAATTATAAACGTTACCTTTTTAAAATAAGTTTTTATATTTGTTAACGAAATTCCTATTTTATTTTATAACGCAAACTTTATGGTAAAATGATTATATTTAAAACAAATTTATGGAATGTGATATAATTACAGTTTATTTTTGACTGATTGTACCAAATCTATTTTGTTCATTAAAATTTGTGTTTTCCAGTAGGCAGCTAAACTAGTTTTATTTAATCTGCCCTAATAACCCTAATAATTTATTTTCGAATTAACGAGTGAAGAGAGTGGTAGTTGTATGTATTTATCTGAATATAAGTATTAGTAGGTCTACTATATCAATAAATTAATATTCTTCGTCGTTACAGTCTTGACAGACTGGTCGAGGTCGTCATCTGGGTATTACAGCTCGCTTTACAATCCGTCTCCACTCTTCTTTAACGGTTGTCTTTCTTGCGCATTCATATAGAGGAGCCTCGATTGCGGCCTTCACTTGGTCCGTCTATCTCATCGGTGATCTACCGCGTGCTCTGGTTCCTTCTACTTTCCCTTGAACAACAACATTCTCCTCCAGCACCACACCACATCTCAAGAGCTTCAGTTCTATTCTTCTCCCTCAGGGTTCACGTTTCCGAAGCGTAGAAAAATATGGGAAATATCAGTGCTTTAACCCCCACAAATTGCCACCACAGTTGGCAATTTGTGTTACTTCCGGCGTGTTGTTGTTGATACGGTCGGCAATCATCATTTTGGTCTTAGCGCGGTTGCCACAGAATATAAAATACTACAAAAACATTATTCATAAAAAATATACACCATGCCAATACTAGTAATCAAAGGGCAACGTGCCCAGGTGAGTGCCTCCTGAGTGCTCTTATCCAGAACTTGAAAACTACCGCGTTTTTATGTACCCGACACTGTCCTCTATAATGAGTACATATAATGGAGTTCTTAAGTTTGGTAGCTATGAAAAAAAAAGTTGGCATAAGACCAGTAAGGATACAAACAGTTGCCTAGAGATTATAAGTCATAGCACAACCAAAGCACATCAATGATTAAATATACGGCAGTCTTGGTTCGCAAAGAAGATACAAACATACTTTCACAGAACCACAGGGCTTTGTATTCTTCATTTCCGAGTTTCTTTGTCAAATGTCAAATGTGATGAGTTATCCATATCTTACAAAATGGCGGAGGTTAAATAAAAAGCATTGCTGCGCTTTTTATGAGGTGTTCGAAATTTCCGATAATTTTGCCGGGAATGTCAAAATAATCAAATTATTTAGAGTCAACCATAAAGAAGAAGAAGAATATTAAAACGGGGATAAAAATATATTCAATTAAAAATAAATGTTTTCTGTGACAGTGAAATAAAATATTTTGTATACATACAGTATAATTTAACCAACTATTGATTAGTTTGGAGTCCAAATATCATTCGTCTTCTGATTATGTTAGAGCTTGCAACCTGCAATTATATTTTAGTTTTTATATAAATTTTAGATAATCATGGAGCAAAATATAGTGGTTAAGACAGAAGTTCAACCTAATGGAGACATACTTTTATTCTATGTTGACGGTAAGAGTCTTTATGCTGTTTAATTATTAGGCATCTAAGTTTCCAGCACCCAGAGAAGTTTTTGTAAGACTGTATCATCATCATCATCATCTGCCATCCAATGCTAGACATATACCTCTAGAAACATAAATAATAACAATATTCCATTTATTTGTAACAACATATTTTAAGTTTCTATTAAACAGATTGTTGTTGATTACTTAAAAATGTTGGGACTGTGGAATATTCCAACTTTGTGAACTAGGTATTAGTAGAATATTTTTTTTAATTATAATTTCCTTATTTTTTGAATCAACTTGGGAGTAGCTTGATAGTGGTTTCCCTAATTTGCTCGCATTGGCTATCTGTATAGTATTTTGTTGCTTACTATTACTTCACACAACTGAACTGAACTGTTATAATGTATTCTTATTATAACAAAATAATGTTATCAAATATAACAGATAGACCACAGAGCAACTTGTGAGTTCAGGCAATAATATTATAATTACCACTTAATCTTATCGCCAATTGGTTTCTTTTTTTCCATTATGATGGACCTCTATGAAGTAACTTAAAATAATTGCACACTAAAGTCCCAACTTAAGTTTTATTAAAAATACAAACAAATGTAATCCCATCTTGTAACACAATAAAAGGTGACAGCCAGATAGAAATATGTAACATATTAAGTTACTGATGAAAGTGTTCAAAAATAAATTTCCAGACTGTATACTTGATAAGGATATTCTGCAGTGACTGGAATGTTATCATCATTATCATTTCAACTCATTACTGGCCCACAACAGGCCAAGGGGCTCCTTCAAGTCCGTCCACCTATCTGCAATGCTGGCCCAATGTAGATTGCAGACCAAACAACAGTATGCAGAACTCTCAGGCATGCAGGTTTCCTCACAATGTCTTCCTTCACCATTAAAGCAGTTGATATTTTAATTGCTTAAAACGCACATAACTTATTAAAGTTAAAGATGCTTGCTGGGATTTGAACTCAGCCCCAAAAGTGAAGTCGAAGTCCTACCAGCTGGGCTACCCCAGCTTTTAATGTTATTATCATCATCACATCAACCTATAGACGTCCACTGCTGGACATAGGTCTTTTGTAGGGAGTTCAAAATTCCACGGTTGTGCCGCTTGAATCCAGCGGCTGCCTGCGACACGCTTAATGTCGTCTGTCCACCTCATTGGGGGCAGAACTACGCTGCGCTTAGCAGTTCAGGGCTGCCATTCCAGCACCTTGGGACCCCAACATCCATCCTTTCTCCGAACTATGTGTCCGGTCCATTGCCACTTCAGCTTCAGCTTCATTTTTTAATGTTATTTAATATATAAATTATCTAAGTTTTTATTTTCAAAAATTTATTTAACAGAACATAACGGAGATCCAAGTGCTCTAGAATGTGACCAAGCCAATGGACATGTGCTAACAGATTCGTATATGGTTGAAGATTTTGTTGATGAGGATTCCCCCGATGAGTTTGAAATAGCCCAAGCTACAGAGCAGGTTGCCAGAGAGAAATGGCTGGAGGATGATATAAAACGCCTTATAACCTTCTTTATAGATAACAAAGAAACATTTTTAAGTGGTACCACAAGGAAAATACACCTATGGGTTGTAGCATGTAAAACTATGTTAACAGATAAAAGACCAATCTCTTGTGAAGCCAAGCTCAACACTCTAAAAAAGAAATATGCACAGCTGTGTATTGATAAACAAAGAGGACAGTTTATTACATGGCCATACTTTGATCTTTGCCATCAGGCTTTTCATGATGATAGTTACGTCAAAATGTGCCTCAGTGAAGCTGCTCGCGACACAGTTGTTGTCAACTTGCCAACTCAGAATGTATTAAATCAAGATGGTGTTTTTGTTGTTAAAAAAGTAAATACTGAAAATAAAGACGAAAGAGTTGAAGACATGCTTGCTTTGTATTTGAAATACAAGAAAATTTATAAAAAAGGTCATAATACACCAAGGAGTATGTGGGAAACAATTGCATTGGAGCTCGGACATGAAGATGCCGAGTATTGGCAAAAACGTTTCCTAAATTTCAAACAGCATTATATAAGAATGGTTTATAAACGAAACGAATGTGGTTCCGAGGCAATCAACTGGCCTTACCTCACGTATTTTGACCAAATATATGCTGATGACATTGACTTTCAACAAAAGTTTTGTCAACCAGAAGATAACAAACTTGATGTGACCGTAGTTATAGAAAGTTCTGAGAAACTGTGGAATGATATGGAAAAGACATTTCTAGTTAAATATTGTTTTGATTGCTTCAACGAATTCCAAGATCGTACAATACCAAAGAAGTTTCTATGGAAAGAAGTGGGTAGATTAATTGATAAAGCCCCAGAGGCATGTAGTCAAAAGTACGATGAGCTTAAGAATGAACATTTGAGTAAACTCTTAGAAGAAGGATATAACTTGTATGAAAGACAACCTATAGCTATACTTTTCGATAACATTATAGCTAGGGAAGTCGAAATTGAACTAGAGAAGGGAGCTGTGACCTCAGAAGAATGGAAGCCAGAACAAATAGATGAATTCGTACATTACATATACAATAACAGTAATATGATAAAAGATTCTGTCTGTTATTACGTATGTTGGGCAGTACTGGCAAAGAAATTTGAAAAGAGCATTCCCTCATGTAAAGAGCAATGGGATGAATTGACATCTATATATCGGTCAGCTTTGGACGATAAAAAGGAATATCCCGATATGCAACTCAAATGGAGGTATATGGACTTGTTTGATAGAATATTCGATTACGGCATGGATTCTAAGCTATTTCTTGGATATAAAAAGACACAAGATAATACTGTGGTTAATAAACCTATGACATTTGGAGGTAAGATGAATATATTATTAAACTAACTGTTGCCTGCACCCTTTCAGCTAAATGTATGCCCAAAATCAAGTTTATTGGTTGCCAAGTTAGGATGTAAAGGAAGGACAAACAAACAAACTTTCGCATTTTTTTTCTTTCTTTTTATTGGTCAACTTAACTTAAGAGTAAAACAATTAACGACAACTAGGTCACTCACCTCATCTCAAACCACACAGAGTTTATGTGACAAGGTGTTATATTTATAATATTAGTTAGGATTAGCAATCACTCCAATATTTTTCTAGCCAGTGGTGTGCATAGAGGGTGTGCACAGGGTATGCAGACAGTATAAAATGAAGAAAATCTCCAGTACGAGTTATAAAAACTTAAGGATAGGATAGCATTGTAAGAGTTATAAAAAGCCTGCCCGCAAGTATTTATTACTCATACTGGAGATTTTCTTCATTTTATATCATTTTATTTATTTAACTCTTTATTTGTACACCACTAAGAAGATAGGAAAATAAAAGAACAATAGAAATACAAAGACAGAAGTAGAATTGAAAAGGCGGCCTTATCGCTTAGTAGCGATCTCTGCCAGGCAACCTTTGGATTAGGACAATCTGGACACTGTGTGCAAACCACTGGTTCTCTTATCTTAGCAAAAAAAGTTTCATTGAAATCAGTTCAGCCTTTGCAGGCCTGGAAAATAGCGCATTTTGCATCTTGCTTTATCCTTAACTAGCCTTGTCTTGTCCTGCCTAGATCAGTATTGGTAGAGCTTTTTGTGACAGAGCTTATCCGGGGAAGTACTACAACCGTGTCAAAGTCAAAGTCAAAAATATCTTTATTCAAGTAGGCCCATAGGTGGCACTTTTGATGCGTACATAAGCATTACACGGTAGTGAGATGATGGCGATAACCACGTTCGTAAACTTAAAACTAAAGCTACGAGGGTTCCAAACGCGTCCTGGTCTAAGAAGAAGCCCGCAACAAACTTAGCCGGGTGTTTTTTTTTTGTTATCATCATCTCACAATGTTATTTTAAATTATTAGTGCTCATTTCTGCCGCTAAGCAGCAAAGACGCAATGCTGTGTTCCGGTCTGAAGGGCTTGGTTGCCGGTGTAATTACAGGCACATGAGACTTAACACCTACGTCTCAGGTCGATGGACACAGGGCAACCCTTCGCAGGAAGTGTTTCTAGTATGACCTGGGAAGTGCTGCTCTGTTTATATGCATTGGTTTCCCACTTACCATTAGGTGTGCTTTCTGCTTCGTCCATTAATTAATGATTATAAAAAAAAAAGATTAGTTCAATTACTGTGAACGTTAAGTTGATTTGTAAACAGACAGAAAAGGGTTCGGGTTATCATTATCATTTTTCTCAGTTAGTCCCACTTCTTTGCACAGAATGCTTATCTCACATTAGACATATGCTAGAGTTAGTTGGGATTTAGCGATTATTTTATCTCATGCTAGTGACATTATGAAAATAAAAAAAAGCTTAAGTTGCTATAATCCGCGAGAAGAAGGAGAATCAGTATGGGGCAATTTATAATTTCTTCATAATATCGACACAATACCGCAGCTTACCAGTTGGCCCAGTGCGGTTTTGTGGACTCCACACACCTTTGAGAACATTATGTAGAACTCTCCTCTCGTGCATGCAGGTTTCCTCACGACGTTTTCCTTCACCGTCGAAGCATGTGATATTTTTTATTAATTAATTTCTTTAATCTTAATTTATTCATTGTAAATCTCCTGAGGATGCTCCGGTTTCGGAGCGAAAATTGCGTAAAGGGTGCATTGCCGAAGATCTGTTTGGAGTATAAGGATAGAAAAAATTATAAATTTCACCATACAGATTCTCCTGCTTTTATAGCAAATGAAGCTTAATTTTCATAATATATCATGGAATTACGCAAAGTAACGCCTGCTTCTATCCAACATGTTAGTGGTATTATCTTGACTTGCTTTTTAATGAAAGGCGTTAGAATGCTTTGGTTTCTGTATTCATGCCTACAAGTTAGCCCATGATGGCTTGTGGTAAGATATGATGCAGTCTAAGATGGTAGCGGGCTAACCTGTTAAGGATATGGCAGTTTTATTATTTCCATAACTCTAATCCGCTTCCGCTAATTCGCTTGGCGGTATGAGTTTGTCGGTAGGGTTAGTAACTAACCGCGACCTCCCGTTTATAACACCACAACGCTAAACATTGCCACCAAATCCCAGAAAAAGTTCTAGAACAAAAGTATTTCATCATCAAGTAGTGTACCATTTTCCAGTCGGAATATAATATAATATTTCTTATCAATTTGAATAACGAAGGTTTCGATTTCTGATTTCATTTTATTAAAAACTAGCTCATACCCGCGACTTAGTTCGCGTGGATTAAGGTTTTTATTCCCGTGGGCAATTACGATATGGCGGTGTGTTCACAAAGACTTAAAAAAATTTAATTATCAAAAATTAATCGAAAATTACAGAAATTATTTAAAAGAATAAAAATAACAATTAATAGTTAGCGCGTGTGAAGGTGACTTCAGACTGTCATTCTTTTCCATTATTCCCTGCGCGGTTCAATCTGCAAGCTGGCAATCCTCACAAACTATTCATGGTAACTGCGCTCGTTAATAATTTTTAATCTCACAACGTGTGAACTTCACAAGTGAAAGTACATGTATTTTTCTATAGCAAAGCTGTCTGCCCGCGGCTTGGCTCGTAAACAATTTTCAGTTTTCCCTCGGGAACTACTTAAGGCATCGGGATAAAAGGCAGCCTATGGTCTTATCCATGACAAAGGCTACATGCATGCCAAATTTCATCTAAATCCGTTCAGCCGTTGTTGCGTGATTGAGTAACCAACATCCAGACTTCCACATTTTTTAAATAAGGCAAAGTAGGTCCTCGGGACGGGCATTTACGATTGACAATGTTAACGTGATTGAAGGTTTAAATATATTTAGTGGGTGATTAAAGCTCCAAGAGCAAGAACAGATATTTTATTCGATCTCACCTCAGTTGTTCGTTTAATATATCACTCTTTCTTTTCCAAAGGTTAAACTTTCTTGTATAAACTTCATCTTTTCTATTTCTATGACAATCGAAAGGTTTAAACTGAAAATGGTTTAACTCAAATTCAAATTCAAAAATGTTTTATTCACGTAGACCTTATTATAGGCACTGATCAAGAACTGTCATACACAACCCTTTTTGTTCTTAACTAAAGCTGACGTTACTAACATTTTCAGCTAAAAGAATAAACATCAAAAGCAAGTTGATCGAAAACGGATAGATCTTTGTTTCTCGCAGGTTAAACTTTCTTGTGAAAACTTCATCTTTTCTGTTTCTATGACAATCGAAAGGATTAAACTGAAAATGGTTTAACTCAAATTCAAATTCAAAAATGTTTTATTCATGTAGACCTTATCACATGCACTGATCAAGAACTGTCATACACAACCCTTTTTGTTCTTAACTAAAGCTGACGTTACTAAAATTTTCAGCTAAAAGAATAAACATCAAAAGCAAGTTGATCGAGAACGGACAGATATCCGAAGACGAGGAAACATACGACGAAAGAGGTTTCATCAAGCGCACTAAAAAGACAAATGGCGATGTGAAAGCCTTCAAGATACTTGAGTATTTTTTCAAGAATAAAGATAAATTCGCCTCTTCCCAATACAAGAAACTGGCGCTATGGGAAATTGTTGCTAAACAAATAGGGCTGTCTGCTACCGAATGTGCTCATCGATTTCGGAATTTCAAGCAGGTATGTATAACGACAGCGTCACGAGTGTTGTAAAACCAATTTTTACACTACACTAGTGTTGGAACTAAGTAAATCGCCACGTACCTTGCTGTATTTTCAACTTTTGTGACGGGTGGATTTTTTATAACCGGACCGGACCTTAAAACGCGTCATTTTGATTTAATTTAACATCTTAATGGACCATGGAATGCATCTTAGTTTGTGAAAAGTGTTGATGATGTCTAAGTTGGTAACGAGGTAACAATTTAGGGGGTGTTTAAAATTAAATACGTGAGATGTTTAAGGAGGGGGCCGAGTCAAATCTTATCTAATGTTACGTTGGGGGGGGGGGTCGAGTCAAATGTTATCTAATGTTACGTCTGGCAAATATCACGCAATTTATTTTCCTGATTGAAAATTGTACTATTTTGAGAGAGAGAGAGATTGGGGGATGGGGGACGGGGTTGAATAAAATCTCACGACATCTCATCAGGGGGGGGGGGGACAGAAAATTAAAAAAAACACCTCACGTCGCCCCGACGGGTTGTGGTCGCCCCCTTGGGGGTAACACCTTGAGAGATAAATAATAAAGGTCGCCTTTGCACCCTAACACTACAACATTATTTGCTTTTGTCATTGTTTTTCTTTGTGTTTTGTTGCATTAAAGTTATATATCTAACTATGTATGGTAATTATATTAAGCCGAAGCTCCCTTAACATAAAAACTTCAAAAATTAAATTATTATAAAACCACAAAGCTCGCCAAAGTGATCAACTAAATAACTTTTTGATTAAAAAAAACAGGTATACACCGGATACGTCCAGAGGGAAATAAATAAACCAGAGAAGCCCATAATATGGCCATACTACAGTTTATGCAAAAAAGTATTTGGGTACAGAGCCATTAAAAATAAGCTTAAAAACGGTAAAGTCGACTCGGATGACGCCGAAGACTGGTCTGCGAAGGAGATCAAACAAGTTATCAACTATTTTGCCAGAAATTACTACAACTTTATTGATGAGGTTGATGACAAAAGTAAATGGGTGGAGTTATCGCAGGAATTGGGGAGATCGACCACAAGTTGTTGCGACAAATTCCTCGAATTGAGAAAGTCGTATAGAAAACTAAAAACTATGAAGGCAAGGTAATATAATTGTATTATCATTATTTACCTTTTTATTTCATCATAATTTTTTACTTGCCTTTCGATAATTGAGATGATTATGTCTACCATTTTCTCGTATTATTTTTATGAGATACTAGCGTACCCAGCCCGCTTCGCCGGGCTAGATTTTGCTTTATTTTATTTAAAATTTGAGTCTCATAATATATTAAATCATTTATTTCTCTCCGTATTCATTCTCTTCTATTCTCTTCTCGAGCGGGTGAAGATCATTATCTACATCATGTACACCCAACAATAGAATATCATCATAGTAAATAAAAGCTGTATTTGACTGTTTGACAGTTCAAAAATAGGAGTGCTCCGATCGTCACCAAACTTTACAGGATTACTCGCCACGTCAATCCGGAGATTCCCTGAAAGTTTCATTGAAATCGTTCCAGCCGTTTCCGAGCCTATACGGAACATACCCACACACTTTCTCTTTTATATATATAGATATATAGAAGACTATGAACTGGGTAGATAAAATTATGTCAAGTATATTAACACACTTCCTAAACCAATATTTTGTTACATAAATGTTCAATAATGACTGTAAGTTGGATGCTATTTGTTTCTACTTCGAATAGGCATGATCACAGTAATAAAGAATTAATTTTTGCAACTAAAATGTTGTTTACCCCTTTACTAAGCGAACGACCTGTCATTTGTTTGTTAAAATTGACTGCACTTTTATGATATATGATTCGTGCGAAACAGCGTAATCGAGCAATCCGTCATGACAGGTGGATCGCCGAATGACGTCACCTCTATAGCCTTTGAAGTAATATTTCGGTTTTCATTGATACATTGTAGAATAAAAATATTGTTTAATGAAATAAAAGATACATTAGATACTTCAGAACATTATATGACAGTTTTTCATAAGTACTTTTTTTCTTTAATACTTGCCTGATGTAAAGCAATGATGCGGTCTTAGTTGGGGCGCGTTTGCCTAAAAAATGCCTATTCAAACATTCAAGTCTCACTCATCATGCTATAATTTTTTTTATTCAATTTCAAGGAATCCAGACGTCAAGGTGTCGTGGAAGTATTTCAACATGATGGATGATATTTACCAGAAAGGTGTTCAGCAAATAGAAGTTTTGGAGGACATGGATATTGATGACATCGGTTATGGATATGATGTACTGACTCAGGAAGGTGAGCTTTCAGCGTAGTTTGCTTAGGCAACAAAGACTGTAGCAGGCAGTGGCGTACACTTCATACATGCACAAAAGCACTGCATACCTGAATTCTTTAATATAGCTCGTATTGGAGGGGAATATTTCTATTTTATGCTTATATATCTGCTTTATGCATACCCCGGCCGAATACCCTGTGCAGCCACTGGTGGCAGGCATGGGCCCAGAATTTTTTAATAGGATACCAGGTAGTATAAGAGATGCACCAATTAATAATTTATTCAGGAAAAAACGGAAGAATTGGCTTGTCGAGAAGGCTACCTACAGTTTTAATGAATTCTTGCAAAGTAAAATATTGTGAAGATTGACTTTACTTATTTGTTTTATAGAATAATATTATAATGAATTCATGAATTCATATACATTTGTATGATATAATTGATTTTTTAATAATTACTATTAAAAAATCTAAGGACAGGCTTTGGTAGAGTTATAAAAAGCCAACCCTTAAGTATTTTTAACTTGTAATGGAGATTTTCTTCATTTTGTATCATCTGCTGACCCTGTGCATACCCTCTATGCACGCCACTAATTACCATCTAGCTCCATAGTAAGCGTAGCTTGTGTTATGGGTGCTAGGAAATAAAAATAAATATAGGTATAAGTTTTTAGTTTTAATGACAAAAGTCTAAGGATAAAATAATCTGACGCCGAGGAATTAATTTGTGACTTTATCATACACTAACTCTGCATATTAATTTTATTTTCAGATGACGATTTTCAATGTATCATCGTAATGCCAGATGGCGAGGATATAGATAGCGCCCAAATGTTACTACAAGACGATACTCAGCAAGAAACAAAACATGACACAGATATACGAACTGAAAACAAACGAATCGTCACAAAGTGGAATCGACGAAGCAAAACGCGTCTTCTCGGGCTCTATTTAAAATATTTAAAATCACATAAAGACGAGGAAATAAATTTAACAGAAATGTGGACAGAGATTGCATCCTCAATGGAAGAGAAAACACCGATATCCTGCAAGAAGATGTACCTTAAACTAAAAAAACTTCTTAACGAAAGCAATATTACATCATATCACAGTTTGTTGGAGAAAATCGTTGCTTTAAAACCAAAATTCAAAAAAGCAACTTCTAATCAAGATTTAGATTCGATTAAGACTTTCAAAGATGTGCAAATTGACGATCAAAAAGTATGCAATGCGCTGCTTTATTACCTGCAGAATCTCGAAGATTTTGTCAGTCCGAAGTTTGAGAAGAAATACCTATGGACGGAACTTGCCAAGTTTATATCAGAACCTGTCATTAAAGTTTTTAATAAGATCAACTATTTGAAGGAAAATTTTAATAGTGAACTGTATACCCCGTTCAGAGATATGCTCCATGAGATTATTTCGAAAGAAAATGCACTAAAAGATGCATTATGTAACGACCTTCCTACTATAGACGAAGAAGATGTTGAAGAAACATGGTCTGATATAGAAATCGAACGTTTGCTAACTTGGTACTTGGCGCATTTGGATAAATTCAAAAATCCGAAATTCGTGCGAAGTTACCTTTGGATGGAGGCGTCGGACATTTTGAAAAAGAGTCCATTGGTTTGCTCGAAGAAGATGTTGGAAATAAGGTCCGAATACCGGACAATGGTTAAAGAGAGTCCAGAGACATTGGACAGTTGGAAGTTTTATAATCTCTGCCAGCGTATCTATGGTACCGGGAAAAAGAGTACGAATAGTTGAAATATTTAAAGCTAGCAACTTCCGAGTGTAATTTCTTATTTTCCCGCTGGAAAAATAGCCAACTGGCAAATTTCATTAAAATAAGCGGATTTTGGTGGAAGACAGACCGACGAAAAGAAGCAAAAACGCATCGTACATTTTAGCATGCGCTTTAATATGTAATGTTAAGTAAGGATTTTTAATCTACATCATGATATTAAATGTTTAAAGGTTCATTTTGTGGCAACCACACGACAAGATTTATTTATTTATTATAAAAGGCATTTATGTACCAAAACGGTTCGAGTAAATTGTAAATATAAAAAAACTTAAAAGGCGGTACAGTAAAATTAAATGTAGCATATAAATTAAAGTAAAAGTAATACACATATTTTGTCTTTCGATATTTTCTAGTCCCCTTCCTTCAGTTTATTAGTTAAAATAACAGATTTATGCTAACAATGATATGAAAAATATGAATAAATAGAACAAGAGATTTTCTATATGTATGTTTTTATTATATATTAAAATATAATCTTACAAGATAGGTGTAGTGGGAATAGATGTTGGTGTACTTTCTAAGCACATGTGAATTCATTATCTTGAATAGATTTCACATGATAGATTCAAAAATGGTTCTAAAACTATTTCCTAGATTATTTCTTTTAGAGTAGTAACTGTACCATCTTTTCATACTAAAAAACTATGACATCAGTAGCCCTAGATTGACTAGCTCGCCATCGAAGAGTCGTTTTGGCATATCAAACTGAATCGTTAAAGTAAAAATAAGCCTAATTTTTGCCTGTATAGAGTCGCAATCTTGTTTTTTATTTTATAAAAGTTCTGTCAAGAGCAATTTCTCAGGTCAACAATTGTAGGCAAATTTGAGGTTTATTTCACTATAGATAAGATTGAATTTACTCTGATGTTCAAGTATTTCGATACTCTAAAACGACTTCGATTGTGAGCGTTCAAATCTTGTACTGAGGAACAGATGTGTCTATATTCAAGGTCAAGGAAGATAACGTCTAAAAAACACGTGGAATTGTGTTTAAAATTTTTATAGTAATAAATGTACCACCTGATGGTAAGTGGCAATCCATGTAAACAGCAATGTGTAAACAGCAACACTTCGCAGGGCATGCAAGGAACGGGTACCTACTGCAATATGTCGCCCTGTGTCCATAAACCTGAGATGTATGTGGAAATAAGCATTCCAAATTCAAAATTCATTTATATCAAGTAGGCCTAGTTTATAAGCACTTTTGAAACGTCAAGTCAGTCTGTTTGTAGTGACTACCACCGGTTCGCAATGCAGATTCCACTGAGAAGAGCCGGCAAGAAACTCAGCAGATTGCTCTTTTCCAAAAGCATTATATAGTTTAACAATCTTTAGAATTTTTCTGTTTTGTGAGAGATGAGAGCGGAGTGGCCTGCTTCCAAGCAGCCTTGTCGTTAAGGAATTCATCAATCGTGTAGTAACCACGATCATTGCGGTAGGACCCTGTAACAAACAGTTATACTACTACTAAAAATCGTGTTACTTTTATTCGATAGCTGAAGAATAGATTACTTGAATTTATAATCAGACGGCCAACTGGTGCAGTGGGCAGCGACCCTGCTTTCTGAGTTCAAGGCCGTGGGTTCGAATCCCACAACTAGAAAATGATTGTGTGATGAACGTGAATGTTTTTCAGTGTCTGGGTGTTTATCTGTATATTATAAGTATTTATGTGTATTATATTCATAAAGATATTCATCAGCTATCTTAGTACCCATAACACAATATAACGCTTACTTTGAGGCTAGATGGCGATGTGTGTTTTGTAGTATATGTATTTATTTATTTGTAAACGTTGCTTTGTTATACGTTTCTTTCTTTATGTACTTTTTGTGGTGTGCAATAAAAGTATATTAATTCATTACGACGTCCGATTTGCGCAGTGGGCAGTGACCATGCTTTCCAACTGAATGGAGTTCAAGACCGTGGGTTCGATTCCCACAACTGAGAAATCTTTTTGTGATGTACATGAATGTTTTCCAGTGTCTGGGTGTTGATATTATGTATTTATTTATAGAATTCATAAAAATATTTATCAGCCATTTTAGTATCCATAACACAATCTACGCTTACGCTTACGGACTAGATGGCGATGTTTTTATTGTCGTAGTATTTAATATTTATTATCATTTCATTCATCATTTCTCGTATTGAAATATGTCGATAGCATTCAGTGCAAAATATTCCAATATCATATATCATTGATATACTTGAACTGGGCGCGTTCGTTTGGAAAATTCGATTCAATTAGCAGCAAACCTTAATAATTAAATCTTCCAATAACATAGTATAGCAACCGTACAGTTCGGTAACTGTTGGATAGCACAATACCTTGCTACAACAAAACTTATAAACAGTTGAAAGACATCGTTCTGGCAGGTCGTGATCGATGTAACTTTAATTTATCATCCGGTGTATGAACAATTAACATATTGTTATTGCTTAACTTATCATTATTAGCGTATTTAGGGGTAAAAAAATGGGTCGCAGTCTTTTTGTGGTCTAGGGGTCAGCATGTAGAAGTAAGAATAAGAGAAGAAAGAAAATACCGGCCCGGGTTTAGGAAAATGGTGCTGACAACTTCCATCCCTCTAACAGCATTTAAAAATGCTTAGTTTAATTTTGTAGTAATCACGAAATAGCATTATTATTCACAATTTTCGGGTTAGACGGGGTTATACTTCTCCTATTCACTGTTGCCGTGCTTTCGCAGGTGGACACGTAAATTGAATCACTTGTCATGGGATATAGTTTTTGTCTCCTGTCTATGCTTGCCCTACTTACACTATGGCAACGACTTCGCATTTCGCAACATACGGTTATCGAAGTTTCTGAGGGTAGATCTTTAATAATTTATATGTATACCTTAATAATAAGTTTAATATGATTGCTAATCAAATAATATAAGTTCAATATGATTTCTCTGTAAGTGAATATGTAAATTATTCTTTAAGAGAAATAAATGATTCCTTAACCTGAAAGCATGTTTCTATACTGCATGCTTGCTAAGCCGTGTCACTGGGTCGGTGGTGGGTGCCATCTAATAGGATAAGCTGGACTAGCTAGGTCGAGACCTTGGGCTCTTTTCCTACACGCCATACGGCCTTTTCATTGACCAAAATTGATCGCACTTCTTCATAAGAGGCTCAAAAGACATAATTAAATGGTGCAAATACAAATGAAGACATGTTTTGACGGCATACACACTCCACAGCTATCTAACAATTGTTAAGTTTCATCACCAACACTTTATCTGATTGACGTCAACCGTTAATCCATACTAATGTATAGGGAGTTCCCAAATTCACGGTCCTGGGCCGCTTGTTTCCAGGGACTCCCAACGAATCGTCAATATCTGTAGCAATCCTTTTTTTTAAAGCACCGTACGTCTAAGACTCTGCTGTCTGTCTGCCTTTTTTGTTGAATTGTATTTCTATCTATACTTTTAATAAAACTAACGGGTCAAATTCTGTACCTTTTTTGCAGGGCACTCTATAAACTGATACTGAATCCAAAGCTTTTTTTTTCATTCTGTTTCTCTCTCTCTGTCCGTCTGTATCATGGACGCGCGTCACGCGGGACTACTGAATTAATTCAAATTAAACTTTGCACGCCTTAAGTTCATACTACGAGGTTGCACATAGGATATCTTGTATCCCGAAAATGTACCGGAAACAGTTTCATGATGGCTTAAAAAAAGTGTTATTTTTAAAGCAGCTAAACTGATCTTTAGAAAATGTTGCTTGTTAGCTTGCATCCTGGAGACAGCATAATTTGAAGCCCTAAATAAACCTTTCAAACGAGATTCTTTAAAAAAACAAAGTAACATGTAAAAGATACTTGTATAATAAATTGAAAGTTGTGGCTCCTAATATCCCCGTATCCGAGAAAAAGTGTTTATAAGCTTTTTCACTCAATCTTAATAATGCAACTTCGTACGGAACTCTTCGTGTTCATGTCAAGTCATGTTTGGTCTGGTGAGTGGCTTTGGCCGTGCCTAGTTACCACCCTACCGACAAAGACGTGCCGTTAAGCGAGTTAGTGTTCCGGTGCGATGTCGCGTAAAAACCGATTTGGGGTATGAATACTAGGGAGTATTCATACCCCAAATCGGTTTTTAGGTATCGGTTTACAGGTTAGCCCGCTATTATCTTGGACTGCTTATTACTTACCTGGTGAGATTGCGGTCAAGGGCTAAATTGTAGTGGAATAAAAAAACACACTCACATACACACTCCCATCACCCGCACACACACAAACACACATGCACACAGGCACGTCCAACTTTGAAAATAATCGCTAATCGCTTATGTTCCGCTTATAACTTGTACCGTGCATCGAAATTTCCACCTAGTTTCAGTCTTTCACGACAAGCCAATATGGCAACTCAATGTATTTTTTTAGTCAATAGAGAAAGTGGAGTTTCGTTGTCATTTTTATGCAAAAGTTCTTAATTTTTCTTTAAAAAGTTGAGTGTCAATGCAGTACTGTGTTTTAAATGTGAATTCAGTGATAAATTAACTAGGATGGTGACGTAAACAAATTAAGTATCAAGTTTTATTATTTAATAGGATATTGAGAAATTTAGAAGTAAAGTATAATAGTATAATAGTAGTAGGTTTGTCTTTTAATTATCATAATCATCGTAACACAGGAAGTCCACGGTCCACTGCTGGACAAAGGTCTTCCGAGTAAGTGATATAACGCAGAACGGACAGAAGCGTCTTCTGTGCAACTACTACTATAATGAAATTAAATAATGATTATTAGCGTATTTGTAAAAATCCTGATCAATTTAACAAAATATCTGGCTAATATGAATTCATACTTATTAAAAGTTTAATTATTTTACCACCTTATAAAATTATTGTAACAAAAGCATAAATGTTTAAAAACAACCTAGTAAACCAAGTTACCATCTCTAACGGTTTCTTAGTAGTTATCACTTTACTTTGTGCACCATCCGCTGTCCGTATAGGTTACGTTTTCCTTAGGTTGTCTGTAAAAGATCACTTCAAGTGATAAGGCCGCCTTTGCACCCTAACACTATGCACCTTGGTCTGCGTTTTTCTTTGCGTTGTTTCTTTGTGTTTTGTTGCAATAAAGTTATTCTATACATTTCACATATAAAAATTTAAACAACCAATATTAAACTTCTATTTCGCTTTCTATTTTCATTAGTCACTGAGGTCTTATGATCTGACAGTGACCAAGTTGCCTTTTACAAATGTTGTGAAACCCTAAAAAGTTATGTAGAAATACTCTTGTCAGCTTGCGGTTACTGTGTAAATGGGTTACGAGGTTCGATTCCCGGCTAAGACCAACAGTTGTAAAGTGGGTGTTCTGTCAAAATAATTCCAGTACCAGCCTGATATAACCTGTTATATGTGATAACAATCGCTTAAGATCCTGACATTATCGGATTTAATTTCGGTATCATCATCTTCATCCACAAAATTCTATAACAGTCCTCTACTCGACTATACAAACAGTGCGAGTTGCCACTAATGACTTATGGTTCCGAAATGTGGTCGCAGACTATAGGTCTCATAAGAAGGCTCAGAGTCACACAGCTGGCGATGGAGAGATCTATACTCGGAGTATAGCTACGTTATTAAATCGGGAATAAGGACGTCACACTGTCCAAGGAGTCACGAAGCTGAAGTGGCAATGGGCAGGGCATATAGCTCTGATAACCGATGGAAGTCGGGGCCCCAAGGTGCTGGATAGAGACCTAAACGCAGCATGGGCGGTCCCCTGACGAGGTGGACAGATGAACTTCAAACGAGACGCAGAGAGCACTGGGCCCAAGCGTTATAAGACATTGATATTCTGAATTCCCTACATAAGATCTATGCCGAGCAGTTCACGTCCATTGGTTGACATGATGATGATGTTAAAGAGTGGACTAAAGGCCTCACTACGATAAGCAGACGGGATTGTGATCGCAATAGACGGTAGTAGTGCCAACAAAGGACGCTCCCCGTTCTCTGTTATATTAGCTTAGTCGACTGGACGATAACCGCGCGAACAGGAGGGTTAGTTACAACTGTATTCTGATTTACAACGGTGCAATTTGTAATTAAGCAAAACAGATAAATTCTTAAGATTGTTAAACTATAAAAATGATGTTGGAAAAGAGCAATCTACTGATTTTCTTGCCAGCTCTTCTCAGTGGAATCTGCCTTTCAAACCGGTGGTAGAGTCATTACGAACAGACTGACTCGACGTTTCAAAAGTGCTTATAAACTAGGCCCATTTGAAATGAAAAGAATTTTGGTATTTTTTTTTTTGTAATTTTTGATGCATTTAATAAGGATTATTTCACGCAATAACTACTGAACGAATTTGATTAGAACTTTTTTTTTTTTTTTAAGTATATAGACAAGTGCTTGACTGCAATCACACCTGATGGTAGGGAAGACGGAAGATGGGAGGGCATTCCTGGCCTTTGCGGTGCGGATCAGAAAGGAAGTAGCAAAACGCTTCGTACGTGTTGATGGTATTTCAACCACGCAAGCAAGCTCTCAGGCAAGCAGCTTTCCTCTCGATGTTTTACTTCACCGTCGAATCAAGTGATATTTGTAATAACTTATTAATATGACTATATTTAATAATTAATATGTGACGTATATAATATTAATATTATTTAATAAAAGACTTGGAGTGTTATATAGGCTTGAAGTAAGTTCTTCAACATCTAACATCTCTCTCTGCACTCGGACGCTGGGACATTATTTTGCCTAAGATAGTGATAAAGGATAAACTCTACATAGTCTACATATCTAATGATTATGTGACATCCGCACCGTATTAAATTGTCTAGGCAGGGAAACCTTACGAATGATGCGAGTGGGTATTGCTAATACGTACAGACACGACGTTCGGTCTTGTATTTGAAGATATAGTATATCGATATCACTAGCTGATGATTACGGCTCTGCCCGCGTTTTTATTCAAAGCTATTACTTGTCGCTTTTTTCGGGCTAGCACGAGCAGGATACAAAAATTATATCCTCAAGGGATATAATGAACGTGGCCACATGCTTAAGCATAAAATAAAAAGAAGCTCGGAAATATGGAATAAGAGAAATAAGCTCCCGTTTATTATTACACATATATTATTTGGATATTATTTCCACTTGAGCACCAGTGCTCTGAGAGTTGATAAAGCTGTGTGTGAAAATACATTTTTATCCTTTCACCAGGGATATAATGGTCTCCTGCCCATGCTAGCCGTGCTGGCATGATTAGCTCTGTGTTTTTAAGTAGGGGTACCAGGTTCAAACAGCGGGAGGCGCAAATTTATGATTTTAGAATTTACTCTGGTCTGATCTGATGGAGGCTAGTTACCACCCTACAGACAATCACCTACCTCTAAACGATTTAGCGTTCCGGTATGTCGAGCAACAGCTTAGCCGCCCTTTACCGGTAGGATGGTGACTAGCCATGGCCGAGGCCTTTCACCTTCTTCCCGCGGGTATCGTACGAGGCGACTAAGCGAATATAACGGAGAACTGACAGCAGAGTTTTTCTGTTCTACTACTACCATCTATTATGATTATACAAAAGGCGGCCTTATCGCTTAGTAGCGATCTCTGCCAGGCAACCTTAGGATAAGGAAAACAAAAGGATAACAGACTGCAGGTTGTGCATAAATAACAAAAAAAATACATACTAATAATTACATACTAATACTTGGTATTATGTATTAATTTATTTATTTTGACGGCCGACTGCCGCAGTTGCCAGCGACACTGCTTTCTCAGTCAAAGGCGGTGGGTTCGAATCCCACAACTGGAAAATGCTGTGATGAACATGAATATTTTTCAATGTCTAGGTGTTTATATGTATCTACATTCTAAGTATTTATGTATATCATTCATAAAAATATTCATCGGTCATCTTAGTGCCCATAACACAAGCTAGGCGATGTGTGTATTGTCGTAGTATATTTCTTATATTTATTTATTTATATAAAAAATAAAAACAAAATAATATAAGTACTTATTAAGTATACTTAAACATATCATAAATACATTAATAACAGTAAACACTATAACAAGTAGTCTTTAATGTAAACTAAGTGATTTTTGACAGCTTTCTTAAATATTTCAAGTGAGCCATCACTTTATATATTTAGCACCTATAAAGAAAACAAAAACATCACCTATAAAAGAACTACACTTCGCAGGGTATGCTAGAAGCACGTCCTTCAACATGCTGCCCTGTGTCCATCAATTGGCGGTGTTGTGCCACAAGTGCCTGTAATTAAACCAGCGACCTCTGCTGTCAGTTTGTACGCTTTTATAATATGATTCCTAAGGTAATTTTGGACCTACCAATGCATTAGTTTAAAGAATGTGTTATAACACATTTATTACAGCGAGGTTGACAATACAATTGACGAATTTCTTAATGACAAGGTTGCTTGGAAGCATCCGGCTCCGCTTTCATCTCTCACAAGATAGAAAAATGAATTTTGAAATGTAAAATGTAAATTGTTAATGTTGGAAAAGAGCAACTGCTGAGTTTCTTGCCGGCTTCTTCTCGGTAGAATCTGCCTTCCGAACCGGTGGTAGAGTCACTACACACAGACAGACTTGACGTTTCAAAAGTGCTTATATTAGGCCTACTTGAAATAAATGAATTTTGAATTTTGAATTTTGACCATGCTCTTCAGACCGAATACAGCAATGCAACAATGCTGCTTAGCGGCAGATAAGCATGGCGACAGTACTTCCCCGGACGAGTTCTGTCACAAAAAGCTTTACTACTACTAATAATGCGGCTATTGATGACGTGGACGTTTCGTTTCTCGAACAACCACCAATACGTATATTAATCATTCACGAATGTTTAAAAAAAAAAAAATTAAATTGATATTAAATTGAAATTGTATACAATAATAATATGTTAATCCATCACTTGTCAACATATAAATCACAATTACAATGCCAAAATTAAAATTATTTCTTTAAACTACATATCTCAGTTGAGTATGAAAAATGAAATTTAGTGATGTCACACACAAATTCGTCTCATGTTACATACTTAGAGATCTTTCACGGAATAAAAAAATCACAGTTCATTTATTTCAAGCAGGCCGAGTTTATAAGCACTTTTGAAACGTCAAATCAGTCTGTAGTGACCCTACCACCGGTTAGAAGAGCCCGCAAGAAACTCAGCAGATTGCTCTTTTTCACTATCATTTTATAGTTTACACTGAAAAAATATATATATAAATATACTACGACAATACACACATCACCATCTAGCCCCAAATTAAGCGTAGCCTGTATTATGGGTACTATATAACACTTTTTTATCGGCTTCGTACGCTCAGGTTGCCTTTAAAAGATCACTTTTAGTGATAAGGCCGCCTTTGCACCCTAGCACTAAGTACTATTACTGTTTCCCTTGTATTTTTCCTATTGTGTTGTTTTGCAATAAAGTTGCCTTTTTCTATTCTATTCTATTCTATAAATACTTATAATATACAGATAATAACCCAGACACTGAAAAACAATTATATTTATCACAGAAATATTTTCCAGTTGTGGGAATTGAACCCACGGCCTAGGACTCAGAAAACAGAGACGCTGCCCACTGCGCCAGTCGGCCGTCGAATTATCGCTTTTTAAATAGTTTTAATGTTATTGTTTTTAGCCAACTGGTAGCTTATTGTAAAGTTTGATACACATGGCATCACTACTTTTTGTGAAGTGAAAACTCTTTGGAGGGTGTTTCTTCACTAGTCGATCAATATCTCTTTTCCCTGTCGGGTCGGTCTCAGAAACCTTTGTGGATAGGTGGAAAAGTCATGACTTTTTACAAAAACACATATTTAATAGATGTACAAGCAGGGAAGTGTCAGTATACGTAATTTTATAGAATGTGGCGTGCGTACCAATATACCTTTACACGTATACATGTTTATATCTATATATATAAAAGAGAAAGTATGTGGGTATGTTCCGTATAGGCTCCGCAACGGCTGGACCGATTTCAATGAAACTTTCAGGGAATCTCCAGATTGACCTGGCGAGTAATCCTGTACAGTTTGGTTAGGATCGGAGCACTCTTCCTATTTTTGAACTGTCGAATACGGCTTTTATTTACTATGATGATATTCTATTGTTGGGACTTGGGTGTACATGGGTGTAGATCTCACCCGCCATCCGAACATCTTCACCCGCTGGAGAAGAGAATAGAAGAGAATGATACGGAGAGAAATAAATGATTTAATATATTATGAGACTTCAATTTAAAATTTAATGATTTAAGTTTATTGTTTAAATAAAATGAAGCAAAATCTAGCCCGGCGAAGCGGGCTGGGTACGCCAGTATATTATATATATACGAACTTCTGTCCAATCAATATTGTCAATAGCAGTCACTAACCTACATTGTAATTAATCTGATTACAATTTGTATTGCGTTTGTGTTTAAACATGACCATCAGCTAATTCACGTCCTGTTGGTCGTTTAACTCGTTAGTTTAGTGGTTAGCATGTTCATTTAAAGATCACGAGGTCGATTCCTTGGTCAATACATGTTCGGTTTAACCGACTTCAAAAACGAGGAGGTTCTCAATTTGTCGGAATCTTTTTTTTATGTTTGTTACCCGATTACTCGAAGACGCGTGAACCGATTTGAAAAACACTTTATTGTTTTAAAGGGCATACTTTCCAGGTCCCATTTAACTTTTATCGAAATCGGTTGAGCTGTTATTAAAAAATCAACAATAATGTAAACCAAAGTAGCAATGTTTTTCTTTTTAGTTCCTGGGCGTATGTTGAAGTCGGTTTATTTTTAATTTAAAAATAGTTGATATGTTATGTATTTTACTGTGAATACCAGCCCGGCGTAAGATAGGACGTGCTCCAACACTATGCCTCGGAATGCAACTTAAGCAATTATGCTAAGCATATTTACTAAAACGTATTTTAAAATTACTTTTGCAAGTTTAGACGTGCGTTTTTAAGTAATTAAAATATTACTTGATTCAATGGTGAAGGAAAATATCGTGAGGAAATCTGCATGCCTGAGAGATAATGTTCTCAAAGCTGTGTGGAGTCCACCAATCCGCACTGGGCCAGCGTGGTGGACTACGTCCTTAACCCCTTCTCATTGTGGGCTCTGTAGTGGGCCGGTAATGTGATGATGATGATGAAGAGTATTTAAAATTCTTGATGAGGTTAACATTGTCACTTTTTTCTATCGCAAAAAACTCTGACTGTTATTCCGATTAAAAAATATTTTTTTACTTTGGAAACAAAACTGTGGAGGACAGTTACAGGCTTTTTGACATCTTTAAACTATTCTAAGACGGGTGGGGCGTCGCGGTGGGCCGTGGTATATTATGAAATTTATCAGCAATTTACCTGCCAATGTTTTTGCCTGAATATGTGTATAAAATGTAATTTAAATTTAAAAATATACTACGACAATACACACATCGCCACCTAGCCCCAAAGTAAGCGTAGCTTGTGTTATGGGTACTAAGATGACTGATGAATATTTTTATGAATTATATATACATAAATACTTAGAAAATACATATAAACACCCAGACACTGAAAAACACTTAATGCTCATCACACAAACATTTTCCAGTTGTGGGAATCGAACCCACGGCCTTGGACTCAGAAAGCAGGGTCGCTGCCCACTGCGCCAGTCGGCCGTCAAATTAACAATAACTTTCTTGTTTTAACATATTCAACCATATTAGATATATTCTAACAGCTAATAATGTCATTTAAAAATTGTCAATCAGTTAAAGTTGGATTTGCTAAACACATTGTCACAGAAATAATAATATGATGTCATTATTATTAATTCTGTGACATTTTATTAAAAATCATGATAAGGTTTCATCACGAAAACTAAGTATTTGAATAAGAATTAATACCACGACACGAAAATCCAACTTTTACTTCCATCGGCATTGGCGATCTTATTAAATTTTAGAACTCAGAAGCTGCTATTGTGACTGCTATGATATATATTTTATTTTATTTATATAAACTTATAACCCCTTCTCATTAACTCTTTTATTTTTCTTTGATTACAATTAAGAGTATTTATTAATTCATTACCTCTAGATTTTTTTGTAGGTAATAACGAGAGCTTTTATCAATTAGTACATATTTTTATGTGTCATCAATATTTTTCTTAGCGCACGCAAAGTAGGAATTGATTTTTTTAGGCTCATTGGGTTACATTATTGCAGATCCTAATTAAATTAATTGTTCAAAAAAACTAAAAGAAATTAGTTTAGTTTATTAGCGTTAATAGCGTTATTTTTAATTTTTCTTTATCTATTATTTTTATGGGAGCAAAATTAATCGGTAACTCATTCTCCATCAAATTTCTTAATATGCGAGAAATCTGCTAAGGATAACATATAGTTGTAAATTAAAATGAATATCATTCTTGCCTTATCTGAAATCTATATGATGAAAGTTATATAAATTAACAAAAATCTTATTTTGCCAATCGAAAAATGGAATAATCTTATCAAATTAGTGTTGTGTTGTGTAGTGTACTGTGAACAGCCTGTTAGCGCAGTGGGCAGCGACCCTGCTTTCCCAAGACCGTGGGTTAGATTCCCACAACTGGAAAATGTTTGTGCGATGAACTTGAATGTTTTTCAATGACTGGGTGTTTATCTGGATATTATAAGTATTTATATGTATTTTATTCATAAAAATATTCTTCAGCTATCTTAGTACCCATAACACAAGCTACGGTTACTTTGGGGCTCAGATGGCGATTTGTGTAAGGTCGTAGTATATTTATAATTATATTATTGTCATCGGTCCTCGATATATCTACAAAGTTTGAATGAAATCAGACTGTTTGAAGAGGTACAGACATACATGTGAAGCTTATTAAAAGCGTGTAAAAACAAAAGAAAATATAGCTAAATATACTTACTTACTAATATATATAATATACTTCCTGATTACTAAACTTTCTATAGATAAAATAATGGTTAAAATCGGTCCAGTAGTTTCGGAGCCTATTAGCCAATAGAAACAAACAATTAAAATACTAAGTATAGATAAGTATAGATTAGAGATGTATTTGTACTTGTACTTAGCCCTTGACATGCGAAAGAAAGCCTTCACAAGCGACAACCTTTTTCCAATGTATCTTAATAGAATCTTTTCTGCATGTACAGTTACACGTGTTAATGCGTTTATTATGTTAGGTAACTTCTTTAAAAAGATTACAGGTAAGGTCGAGCCGGTCTCCAGCAGAAGAGACGCGTCAACTGTCTCCGTATTAAAGAGAACGATAACATTTAAAATATTTCAAAGTTTACATTTAATATTAAATAAAAATAAAGCATCATTCAACAGTCAATAATAATAAAACTTATTTTAATAAATAAAGTTTAATAAACATTTGTTGTCAGTTGTGATTAATATACAATAATAATAAAGCGTATTTTATTAATAAATAAAGTTTAATAAACACTGTCGTAGTGATCCATTATAACTATTAAAAATTGATTTGTGATCAAAGAATTGCGTTAAGTCAAGTATGGTTGGTGTTGGTGTATAACCGACGAATCTTGCCTTGTTGTGCTGTTTGAACTTAAATTTTATTCACTTATAGTACATCTAAAGCAAGTTCGTGGATTTTAGCTAAATTAGTGTGATAAAAGTACAGAAAGCTTATAAATTTATGTGAGTGTGTGTGCATTTATAATAATGTGAGAGAGAGTATATAAGTGACATTAACCCTAATAGGTCAGGACCAAATCGTTCTGTATAAAATCCCAACTCAGTATACTAATCATTTTGGAAAAATAATTTAGCAACAAAATTAATTTACTTATTGATTATATTTTTAGTGGTAAGTAGTATAGCTTTTAGTGATAGAGCTCGTCCGAGGAAGTACCAGTGTTCTTGTTTCTGCCGCAAAACAGCAGTTTTGTGTGGTAACCGTTATATGCTGGCGTCCAGGGAATCGAATCAAGAACCTCGTTAACTTAGTTAAATACGCCAACCAAATGTCCGACGAGGTAGTTTTATTTAAATTTGAATAACCAAAAGTTTTGTACCAATATGACCAATAAGACGGCCGACTGGTGCAGTGGAAAGCTACCCTGCTTTCTGAGCCAAGGCCGTGGACTCGAACGAGTCCCACAACTGGAAAATGTTTGTGTGATGAACATTAATGTTTTTCATTGTCTATATGTATATTATTCATAAAAATACTCATCAGTCATCTCAGTACAATGAACACAAGCTACGCTTACTTTGGGGCTTAGATGGCGTTGTGTATATTGTCGTAGTATATTTATTTATTATATGACACAGTATGGCAGCGTGTTTAAAAAAACCAAACCATAATTATGGATAAACTTCTTAAAAAAGAAAAGTTTCGAATTTAACACGTATTTTTTTCAGGATTCGGGATATTCGCCTGGTAAAGCGTATCTCAGTGGATTCTTCCACTGAATCGAATAAAAAAGAAGAAAATAATATTAACGGAAAATGTTAAAAAGGTGATATTTGTGGAAACACACGTGGGACACGAAATTAAGTGTTACAATTAGTTGAAAACTGTGCAAAATGAAGTGCAATATAGAGTTTATATTATCCTTTATGGTACCTTTGCTTCTACGAATGGTTAATGCGAGCAGAGTTCATGCTGTCAGCTACCTGTAAGTAATCCTTTTTTTTTTTTAATATGCAGCAAGCTATCTTATGATAGATATAACAATATCATTGAAGAAGGATTAATAAAATAAAATTAATTAACAAAATAATATTACACTAGCATAAGTTATTACCCGTGTCATTTCTGTTTTTTTTTAATCCTGCAGGAACTATTTGCCCGCCAATTATCGGTTTTGCTTAAAGAGTAATGTTTAGCTTAAACTTGCATAGGTAAAAAAGTCACAAAGGCTTTTCCGGAATTAAAAATTTTCTACGTCGATTTGTGTTTTATAAGCTATAATTAAAATAAATTTTATCAAGATCAGTACATCAGTTGAGCCGTACCTTTAAAAACAAACAAAAAAAATGCAAACGTGTGTTTGTTTGTTTGTTCTTATACGCAAAGCAACCAATCTGGTATAACTTTGGCATAGAGTTAGTTGAAAGGACGGAGAGTAACATACATAGTCTACTTTTAATTTACATAATAATATAATCCTAAATCTTCAGATCGAGGGACAGACAATAAAAAGGAGAGAAAATAAATAATGATCAACATATTTACGACAATTTAATTACAACAATCTCGCTACAAGAAAAAAAATTAAAATATTCTACAGATTAAGAGTCGTGCTCAATTCTACAAATTATGGATCTTAATCACCTTACTCTCACTACTCTTAATCCATAATTAGAAGAGAGAAGAGATTTTCAATTGGTGTTTTGTAGCGATGCTGAAATTCTGTATTAGTTGAAATGTAAATTTTTATGGAAATATACATACTTTGTTGGTATATTTTAACTCTCACAAAGGCATTGTATTTCCAGTAACAATTCAACATCACAAGAGATGGAGTTTAAGTCGGAATCGAGCTTGTCTCTGCGAGACATTTTACCGGTAAAGGCCAAATACTATGATAAGAACAGAGCCCCCAAGCTCTTGGGGCAGCCTACTATAGTATACTTCCACGTCACTGTGTTGTCTTTGGATTCTATCAATGAAGAGAGTATGGTGAGTTGGTTTCTCGATACCAGGATTATAACCAGGATTAGGTGGACTCTACGAGTCATAAATTAACGTATATTATACTACGCTAATTTTTGACCATGACTATGGCATATATTAGTGTTTGTGTTTACTTTGTTTTATACTCTGTACTACTTCTATAGAGTATAAAACAAAGTCACTCCCACTCACACAGTTTGTTCGCTTAGAATTTTTAAACTTCGCGATGGATTTTAATGGAGTTTTCAGCAACAGATAGAGTGATTGAAGAGAAAAGTTTACATGCATTAAATATGCATATTATAAAAGAGAAAAGCAAAGTTATTCAAGAATTTGTTCCAGCAGTAGTGTCGTAGTAACAAACATAAGAAAAAATTGTGCTTACATTGCAAACCGCTGGCTAAACCCAACGAGATACTACGCCAAACTACTGGGGTGGGTTAACTTTACCAATTTTTTTTTCTCCAATATTCGTATCCACTACAAACTAATCTGGTTGGTTAAGAGCATTCAAAGATGATAGCGAGCTAACATGTCAGGTTAGGGTTTAGGCAGATATAAGAAGTCCATATCCCTAAGAGAGATATTTCTATCAACATCCGCCTGTACTTAGTTGGTTTAATATATTAAGGCAAAGTTTTCAAGTGTTAGCTAAAGACACTGTTGAATAGATTTATTATTTAAGGATTCGTTTCTTATTATTTAAGAGTTCGAATCCCAGGGCTTTTCCAAGTTATATGCGTTTTAAGCAATTAAAATATCACTTGCTTCAGCGGTGAAGGAAAACATCGTGAGGTAACCTGTATATCTGAGAGTTCTCCATAATGTTCTCAAAGGCGTGTGAAGTCCACCGCACTGGGCAATCGTGGTAGACTACGGCTTTAACCCCTTGTCATTGTACAGGAGAACGGTGACCTGTAGTAAATAAATAAAATAAATAAATATACTACGACAATACACACATCGCCATCTAGCCCCAAAGTAAGCGTAGCTTGTGTTATGGGTACCAAGATGACTGATGAATAATTATATGAATAACATCCATAAATACTTATAATATATAGATAAACACCCAGACACTGAAAAACATTCATGTTCATCACACAAACATTGTCCAGTTGTGGGAATCGAACCCACGGCCTTGGCTCAGAAAGCAGGGTCGCTGCCCACTGCGCCAATCGGCCGTCAACCGTAGTCTAGTGGACCGGTATTGCGTTAATATGCTGATGCTGATGATATTACAGACATATGTGGCGGACATATTCCTCGCCCAGTCCTGGCGAGACCCTCGTCTCCGTTTACCAGAGAACATGCACGAAGAGTACAGAATCCTCGACGTGGACTGGCTCAACAACATTTGGAGGCCCGACTGCTTTTTCAAGAACGCGAAGAAGGTCACCTTCCACGAGATGAGCATACCCAATCACTACCTGTGGCTTTACCATGACAAAACTCTACTATATATGTCCAAGTAAGTACAAAATATTATTCCAAATGTATTTTTTCCGCTACAATTTAGCCCTGTGTTATATAAGAATGTAGTCTAAGTTCGTAGTGGGATTATATAAAACCCTGAATCCTAATCGGTTTCTAAGTAGCATCTTACGTCTTTGATGGTAGGGTTGCAACTAGCAATGGCCCGAATTGCCGCAAAAGAACTACGCTTAACATTGAGGTCATTCACAATATTCTTTAATATCTTTTTCTATCTTTCGCTTGTAGTGCTAGATAAAGCTATTTCGAGAGATAGCCTGATCCAACCAACTCTGTTCAGATAAACAGTCCGTGGTGCTGGAGATTCTATCACTTCGTTTTTTTTTTATTACTACAAGTTAGCCCTTGACTGCATCTCATCTGGTGGTTGCAGTGCAGTCTAAGATGGTAGCGGGCAGTGGCGTGCACAGTGTTTTTGACCAAGGTATGCATAAAGCAGGTACATGGCATAAAATGGAAAAAATCCCCTCCAATACGAGTTATATACAATAATTGTAGTGCTTTTCTGCATGTATGAAGTGCACGCCTCTGGTAGCGGGCTAACCTGTTAGGGAGTATCGTAGTCGTACCCGTAATCGGTTTACGCGACATCGCACCGGAACACTTAATCGCTTAGCGGCACGTCTCAGTCGGTAGGTTGGTAACTAGCCACGGCCAAAGCCTCTCCCAGAGAACCACCAACCAAAGAACCATCAGAGAACAGGAGAACAGAGACCAGAAATTATAAATATTCAAATTGCCCTGCCGAGAATCGAACCCCGGACCTCCCACTTAAATTTACAGTACTCACCAGGGAGGTCGTTAAATTAAGTGTTTAGCTGAACGAAATCTAAACTCTTCTGCCTGAGCAATCAAATCTAATTTTGCTGGACGGACCTTATAGTCTTCTGCGGTGATAGCATAGTGATTAGGACTTCAGCTTTACTTTCGGGGGCCCTAGATCGAATCCTAGAACTTACCTCTAGCTTTTCTGAGTTATGTGCGTTTTTAAGCAATAAAAATATAACTTGCTTGAACGGCGAAGAAAACCATTGTTGGCAAACCTAAGAGTCTTCGATAATGTTTTCAAAGGCGTGTGGCGTGCGGCCTAAGCCCAACCCATTGTGGCAACTGGCAGTAGACCTGTGTCCTGTAGTCGGCCGGTAATGGGTTTATCCTATCTTACCTACCCTCCCCATTCAGCGGCATAGAAACCGAAGGGATAAATTTGAAATTAAAGAACATAAGATAATAAAATAAAGATGGAGACAATTTTTTTAAACCGAGTGTAGGGCGACTAAAGTGAGGTTGTTATGAAAGTTGATGATGGTAAAAATATGATATAAAATAGGCACTACTGTCTACTGTTATAACAATAAATTAAAATAACTGACGGAGATAATTATGATCACTAAGAAGAAATTAAAATTGTACTTATTACGTTTCAGATTGACGCTTGTACTCTCATGCGCTATGAAGTTCGAATCTTATCCTCACGACACTCAAAGCTGTTCAATGATGATAGAAAGCTGTAAGTAAGAGTTAAAAGTAGATTAGAAAAGAATAGTTTGAACTAAGTTGAGACTTTGGAAGAATATAATAAACCTAAATATAATAAGCTGCTTTCTGAGTCCAAGGCCGTGGGTTTGATTCCCACAACTGGAAAATGCTCTTGAGATGAGCATGAATGTTTTTCAGTGTCTGGGTGTTTATATGTATATTCTAAGTATTTGTGTATATTATTCATAAAAATATTCATCAGTCATCTTAGTACCCATCACACAAGTTACGCTTACTTTGGGGCTAGGTGACGATGTCTGTATTGTCGTAGTATATTTATTTATTTATTAATAAGGATTTGCTTTAACAGATTCATAATATTAGAAAACCGTAAACCTTGAAAATTCATAGCTAATCTATAGTCTGCAATTTATTTAATACAACATTTTTAGACGTCAGATCGTATTAAGTACTGCTCTTCAGAGTTGGAAAAGTTTAGCACAGCTAAATTAAATCTTCATTAGCAGGGCTAGCACAGGCAGGGGACGAAATTATATCCCCTGAGGGGATATAATTAACGTGTACGTCGTACGTATAGTACGGGGAGATGAAATAGAAGAAGTTTACCCTCGAATATTACACATATGTTATTTGGATTGGAGTTGCTAAAGCTGTGGTAGAAGATAAATTTGTATCCTTTCCCCGGGGAGATAATTGTCTCCTGCGAATGCTAGCCGTGCTAAATCATCATCATCATCATCATTTCAACCAATGGACCTCCACTGCTGGACATAGGTCTTTTGTAGGGAGTTCCACAATCCATCCATTCCAAATCCTGGGCCGCTTGCCTCTAGCGACTCGCCTGATGAAATCTGCCCACCGCGCTGGGGGCCCACCTACGCTGCGTTTACCGGTGCAGGGTCGCCATTCCAGCACCTTAAGGCCCCAACGTCCATCGGTTCTCCGAGCTATGTGCCCTGCCCATTGCCACTTCAGCTTCGCGAATCGCTGAGCTATGTCGGTAACTCTAGTTCTCCTACGGATCTCCTCATTTCTGATCACGTAGAGAACTCGAAAAGAGAAGAAGAAAAACTCTTCGAATTTACCAGCTGTAATAGAGTCGTACTTATTTCTGTTATTCATTATTTTCCCTTTTTTCAGGATTAAACCCACCCTACGTTATACCACAGGAACCTATTTGCGTCGAATAATTATCGCGACCTCTAAAAACATTTCATAATTACACGGGCACCTAATTAAGATGGCCGCGATATTCGGGTATACAAAAGTTAACGATTTCCTAGCATAGCTCTCTCCAACGCCCGCTGAGTGACTCTGACCCTTCTTATTAGGCCCATAGATAACTTTGCGCCGTGCTGAATGTATTGGATTAAATTGGTTTGATTAATTTCGGATGTAGCTCACAAAACCATAATAACATTAAGTTATATTCAATATGACTTTGTTTATAACTTATATTTTGCAGTATCGCACACAGTTCACGATCTGGTTTTCATATGGAACTTAACTGACCCGCTGGTGGTTAATCCAGACATCGAACTGCCACAGCTGGATATCTCCAACAATTACACTACGGATTGCACCATTGAATATTCCACAGGTAAGGTATACTAACAATTGAAGCGGTGATCGCCTGTGGCTTTGGCTTACCTTTCGAAGGACCGTTTTAGAGCCGCAGCCCCACCTCTAACGCACCTCTAACTTCGGAGGTATTTGTGTTTTAATTAATGAATATAACTTGCTGTAAAGGTAAAGGGAAATATCGTAGGGAAACCTACATGCCTTAGGGTACTCCATAATGTGCTACAAGCGTGGTGGACTACGGCCTAAACCTTTCCCATTCCGAGAGGAAACCCGTGAGCTATAGTGGGCTGTTAATGGGTAACAACACAAAGGTAGCGCTTATTCCACCAACAAAATTTTACCAATGGGGGTCGACGATGAAAGTAAATAAACATGCCAAAACCCAGAGAGAGTACTTTCTTCAACTTTAAGGCTGATATTATGTTCCGCCACATATAACGAGGACTAAGGGCAACAGCTAATATTAAACCCTATATCTTATGAAAGAGGAGGCCTATTCCCAGCATGTGAATAGGTTCAGGATGATGACCATTAGTTATTAACTTCCCACGATCGTAAACCAAAATATCTGCTCATTATTAATCTAACGACGTGTGATATAATCGGAAGCATCGCCATATTCTAAAGTTTTGTAATCTTAACACCTAAACAGCTTTCTCTGAAGAAAGAATTTTTTTTTTCTCTTTTTTTTTTCTTTCTTTTTCTTTCTTTTTTTTTATTTCTCTTTTTTTTCTATTTCTTTATCTTTCTCTTTCTCTTTTTCTTTCTCTTTCTTTGTAAAAGACAAGACAAACAGCATTACTAATATCAAAGTTTGAACGCATTTGAAGCTTTTTTGACTTAAAATGGTTATTTAATTGTTTTAGTAAAATCAACAAGAAATATTGTTTCGGTTTTTATTTTATTTCATTCAAACGTATTCAGTTATATTTACTTTTATTGAGTAACAAGCATGCACTCACCGAAAATCACACACAAACAACTTCACAAACTTTCATTGATATTATAAGTTGTTATTTCGTTGTCTTTCTCTTCTAGGTAATTTCACATGCCTAGCCGTGGTATTCAACCTCCGTCGTCGGTTGGGTTACCATCTCTTCCACACCTACATCCCATCGGCGTTGATCGTCGTGATGTCCTGGATATCTTTCTGGATCAAACCTGAAGCTATACCAGCTAGAGTCACTTTAGGTGTAACATCACTTCTGACATTGGGTAATTATTTACTATAATTCACTAGGATTTCTTCTTTATAATAATACTATATATAAATTGATTATGTCCTTTCCACTCAGGTACTTTATATTTTTGTTTTTAAAACCATTAAGTTGCCCGATAGCTTTCTCAGCGATAAAACCAATTGCTACAATATCTTACTTTTTAACTGTTAGAAAAATTATTACAATTTTATTTAATCTTCTCACATGTTTCAAGTATAGCCATTTTATGAAGCAACATTTGACTGCTGTCCACGTGGTTTTCTTGTACAGCTAGTCGTCATAACTTCTCAAAAAACAAAAGTAGTAAGGATTTTGGCGTCTCCATGTGGTGATAATAATTTATCACCACATGTAAAATGTAAAATGTATCTAATGATACATTTTACATACAATTTAGTTTTTTAAACATGAGTTACATTAATTGCATACCCAGAAGCTTTCTCATCATTTCAATTTCTCATTCTTTATACCTACTTACTTGTTAAAAATCCTTGCCAACAAAAAGGTTATCTTTATAATAAATAATGTGTCCAAGATCGTTTTGCAGCAACTCAAAACACGCAGTCCCAGCAAAGCTTGCCACCAGTGTCCTACGTGAAAGCGATCGACGTTTGGATGTCATCGTGTTCTGTCTTCGTCTTCTTATCTCTCTTCGAGTTCGCTGTAGTCAATAACTACATGGGACCCGTGGCCACTAAGGCTATGAAGGGGTACTCTGATGAGGATCTGTCAAGAGAGCTGGATGCTTACAAAGTAAGATCTGATTTGGAATATATAGTAAGTTTTTTGCAGGAATCTCACATTTAATTTCAAATCAGTGTTGAGCACAGTGGTATTATTAGGTGGAGGTCTTGGGTCGATCCTGTGCAATTCTGGAATTTGGTAATTGCACGCTTCGCGAAGCGAAGCGTTGAGGTGGGTACAACTGTCAGTTTACGCACACCGAGTGATTCTCCAACTTTAAATGTCACTTTTGTTATTCTTTATTGCTTTTATAAGTGAATATAAATAGACAAATCTTGAGAAAAAATACTATTTTTAGCACTCATGATATTTTTAAACCCCTTTTTTATTATTTAAACTGATTAAAAATTTGTTAAAAAAAGTTCTGTCTCGGACGTCCGTGTATGTGCGGATCCCGTATCTTGTGGTCACGATAACGAGCGAAATACTTCACTTATCGAGTAGGTTTTTTTTATAGGATTAAGTATTTGAGGAATAGAAGCCTATTACTTTTCACGGTATAATTAGATGTAGTTTTATTATTATTTACATATAATCTCTATTTCATTGTAATGAATAAGATTAAGAGGCGTGCACTTTTTGATTTTCCAACTTTTTATTATTTCTGAATTTTCTCTGGTTTGATCCGGTTGGAGGCTTTGTTTTTAGGTAGTGACGAAGACGTGCAATCAGGTGATTTAGGTTTGGTACGATACCGCGTATACACCAATTAAGGTCATAGTTTTAATGTAACTGCCCTAACTCTAACAGTTTAGCAGGTTAATCTGTTAGAGTTCATCAGACATCTCAAAACTAAATCATCACAATCAAGGGGTCACTTGAGAGAAATAAAAAGGAACTATGTAAAAATTACATCTAACGTGTGAACTTCCGAAAAGCGAAGGTCAAAATTACGACCTGCAAAGACGTTCGAAAATTTCTGTTACCGATTCAGCGCTATCGACTATCAATATTTTGATAAGGCTTTGGGGTTTCAAGGTGTTGGAGTGGCGCTCTCCTAGAAAGCGCATTGTTCAAAGCGCAAGCGCATTGTTTAAAGGCGTGCACTTTATACATGCACAAAAGCACTGCTTACCCTAAATTCGATATATATATATATATATATAGCTCGTATTGGAAGAGGATTTTGCTGTTTTATGCATACCCTGATAATAAACCCACGCCACTGTTGGTTGGTGGATGGTGGTGTGACTCGAGGGGAGGGGGAGATTGTCAACCATTCAATTTCAAGCGGTGGTGAAGCTTAAAAGCTCAATAAGTTTAAACTTTACATAAAACTTAAGCATATTATACATCGTTTGTACCAGGATAACATAAACGATAAAATATTATGGCACACAATACTGCTAATTACTCAATGATGCTTCAATTCGGATTGGTGGGCTTTATCAATTATTATCAGAATTTTGGTTGGATCTCATAATCCTTACTCGATCATCCGACCAGGTCCGACCAGGTGGACTGACGATATAAAGCGAGTTGCAGGGGATTGCGGGATACAAGTGGTACAAAACCATAGCGAGTGATTACAATAGACCTATGTCCAGCATTGACCGTTCTGTGGTTAAGATGAATGAATGAATGTATGAATACACGTTTATTGTACACCACAGACAAAATTCGCAAACATAAATTCAATAGAGCATTAAGGTAGAAGGTACAACTTGGCGGTCTTATCGCTTTATAGCGATCTCTTCCAGGCAACCAAAGGCGTAGAAGAAAAGGATGCTTGGTTGGTTGTACAACATATAGAAATATGTATAATATGCTATAATCACATAAACAATATAACATATATAATGATGATGATAGAAATCCCAAACTTGGGCCAATGAGAGAAAGACGAAGATTTGAACATTGAATTCAGAATTCAGCTCCAATGCCGTATCACACCATGATTTTTCTAACAATGTGCTTTTACCTTCCAGCATATATTTCCAAACTCCGTGGATCCTCGGGCCAGTACGTCCGCCTCGCTCCCACAATACGACACTTTCTGTAATGGAAGGGAGACAGCTGTATACATCGATCGCTTCTCCCGATTTTTTTTCCCATTTTCCTTCTTCATCCTAAATGTTGTGTATTGGTCAACATTTTTGTAAACTTTTAGTTTGATAATTAAAATTCAAATAATTTCAATGAGATTTATAAATGCTTGTAAGTTTCGACTCTTAATTGATGTTTAAGGAAATTTGTTTGTCAACAAATTGTTATAATCTTTGTAGTACTTATGTACATTGGTAACGACCGAGTATGTTAAGGCCATTATATATATTAAGCAACTGTTTTAATGTTTTGTTGTACAGATGAAGCGTTTTTGATTCATTGTAGAACTTTGAGGATTCTTGCGGTTCCAATATTAACGATAAGATTGTCCGGCTTCCGTTTTCCATCGTAGGTATATGAGAAATATATTTTGCATACTATGTTGTTTACAAGAGAAATGAATTAATTACTGCCGCAAAAACCAATTAAATTGAATCCCCTAAAGTGTAATTTTTGATTTAAGGATTATTTAACTAAAAACAACGCCATATTGTTTTTCTAATGCAAAATGTCCGGATTCATTTATTTTTGAATAGATATTTAGTATTTACAGAAAGTAAGTAGTTATAAAGAACTTGCCAATTTTATAGTAGTAAAATTAAATCGTTGATTTTTTGCTATTATATTTGAAAGTTTCGTAGGGCGTGTAGTTATTTTATTATTATATTAAATAAGTATGTGTTGTAACATAAAGCTGTTTATTCTATTTCTTAAGATTTTCTGTAAAGTAAATTTAGATGAGAGTATTATATTTGTGTTCCATAGAAATATAATATTATTTGGTTTTTAGTGTAATTTTTTTTACGTAAACGGTGGCTGCCACTACATTAGAGATATGCGATTTAGCTAAACCGAACTAAAGCTAAGTCGTTTTCCATCAAACGGAGAGAAGCAGAGCGGAAAGCCGAATGATGTAGTGGCATTCTTAGCTCACTCTCCCTCTAACTAGTATGTAAAAACTAAGCTTATTGTAAAACCTTTTTACCACAAGCTTTACTAAACTGAGTTATAAAAATAAATCAAACCTGTTGGAGGGTTTGACGCAAACGCAATACGCAATACATCTCTGGTGGAAAGCAGCCTTTACTCTTATATACAAACATACTTCTAAGTATTATTAAGATGCATTGGAACGCAGTGTTTTTTTTTCCAATTTTTCCAACCAATAAAATTTTCATTCTTACAGTCGTTGTATGCTTATCGAGTATCGAAAATCTGTAATGTCAGAGTAAAATTATCCATATACACTTAGCCATAAGGTTTAAAATCGTTCAAACTTCTACCATCAGCGCTACTAGCTAGCGGAACAATGATAAAAATCAGAATTAAAGAATGGAAGACTTTATTAAAAACTTCATCATCACATCATCATCACATCAACCGATAGACGTCCACTGCTGGACATAGGTCTTTTGTAGGGAGTTCCAAGTTCCACGATTCTGAGCCGCTTGGATCCAACGGCTACCTGCGACGCGCTTAATGTCGTCTGTCCACCTCGTTGGGGGTCGACCAACGCTGCGCTTACCAGTACGGGGCTGCCATTCCAGCACCTTGGGACCCCAACGTCCATCCTTTCTCCGAACTATGTGCCCGGCCCATTGCCACTTAAGCTTCGCGACTCGTTGAGCTATGTCGGTAACTTTGGATCTTCTACGAATCTCCACATTTCTGATTCGATCGCGTAGAGATACTCCGAGCATAGCTCTCTCCATCGCCCGCTGAGTGACTCTAAGGCTTGATTAAAAACTTAACTAAAAAATATTCAACCGACTTGAAAGACGTCCCAGACTTGAACACCTGAATGGTAAATAGGTTTTATTTATGTGTTCCCTAGATAAGAATTTCCGTACATCTCCATGAGATCCCCTTATTAAATCATGACATGGTGACAATGAGGCAACCTCCAGATACCGTTTCAAGCTATGAAATTAATAAATATATAATAAATTTTTAAAATTGGTAGAAAACTTACTTTTTTAACTTATTTTACCATAAAATAATGCCTAAAGTGGAACTGTCACCTTCCGGTTTGGAAAACTATTAAAATCGGTTAGCATTAGGTACTAATACGTTGATTGAGAGTTGACGATATCACGTAAACTGTTTGATGGAACCTACACTACACTATGCGTTCGGGTGCACTAGACTTTTAAGTTATGATTGTTAATAAGGGTGTTAGATATTATGTGAGTAGAAAATAAAATGTAAAGTTAATAATATAATAGAAACGATTGCCTTTTATTAAAATCAATTCAAAACCAGACTTTTTTTTTGTTTTGATCATCTTCACCATCAGACCTAATGTAATCTAAAAAAAAAAAAAACTTTTTTTTAAGTAGGTCTGTTATAAGCACTTTTGTAACGTCAAGTCTGTCTGTTTGTAGTGACTCTACCAGAAGAAGCCGGCAAGAAACTCAGCAGATGCTCTTTTCTGCATTTCATGCCTGAGAGTTCTCTTTATTTTTTCTCAAAGGCGTGTGGAGTCCACCAATCCACAGTGGGCCAGCGTGGTGGGCTACGGCCTAAACCCTTCTCATTGTGGAAGGAGACCCCTGCCCTGTATTGGGCCGATAATGGTGACGATGAGGCATGAACAAACCTCTTGTTTTATAATGTGTAAAAATTATACGTCTCTCTTTTTATATCGTTCCAGCAAATTCGACGTCCATGTAAAAATGCAATATATATTTTATACGCACGCCTAGCAACCTGTGCCAATTACTCAGTCACTGTCTGGGATATTAGCATAAACTTAAGGATTCCTAGACGTTCTAGTGCCTAAAATTAGGCATGCTATTGGTCTTTATTATTTGGGGACTAGACTTCAGATGTGTTAAGGAGAAGCTATCTAGACATTGTCTATTATATAAATACTGACTAAACAAGAGGTTAGCTCGAAAAGTGGTAAGTTACTACTATGCCTGTTGTTGTATGCCTATGTACAGTGGCGTACATAGAGGGTATGCACAGGGTATGCAGATAATATAAAATGATGAAAATCTCCAGTACGAGTAAAAAACTTAAGGATAGGCATTGTAAGAGTTATAAAAGGCCTACCATTAAGTATTTATAAATCGTACTGGAGATTTTCTACATTATAAATCATCTGCTTACCCTGTGCATACTCTCTATGCACGCCACTGCCTATGTATGTAGTATATCGTTCAAAGACTAGTAGGATTTGAACCTGCGACCCTGGCCATCGTGTCCTGACTTTTAATATCAGTCTTATCGACTTAATCAGTCGACTGTTATTGAATTGTTTCAAATAAAATAATGGACCTTTCAATAAGTAGATCTAAACTGCAATGTTTCCTACTAGATGGCACTACAGTCGCTATAAGACTGTTAAACAAAAAAAAGGGTATTCACAAAATTTTTTGACATCTTAATTAAATTGTAATTGTTATTGAATTTATTTGACATTTCATTTCAGCACTTTTAAAAGTTTTTGACCTTATTTTTTGACATGAGGGGCGGAAAGTAGAAGTTATTATTTTACTAAGCAACTGTTATTAAAATTGTTGTAGGTACTTAACAATATATTGCAGTCAGTACAAAGTTTCTTGGATAATACCTAGCCTTAATCTGCGCGGTCGCCGAATACAAAGCGGAGGTTGATCGCCGAAATTCACAATTGTTTATATTTGCATACAACACCCCGTCTAGACAGTACGTGAACTGACTTTCGTTTTGTCTTTATACATGGGCGGATGCAACGAAATTTTTGTCAACTCATACATACTTATGTGAGCCTGGTAATTATGTCTTTAATAATGCTTGCAAAATTCTGTATTATAGATGTTAGGACCCTCCACGCTGCTCTCTTTTGGGTTTGCGGGCTTTAACTATTTTTTTTATAGTAATAAGCAATTGACGGGGCAAGCAAATGACTCACGTGATGGTAAGTGGAAAACCATTATAATAGCGTACCTTTATAATAGAAGAAATAAGTTACAGGAGTCATTTGATTTTAAATTTGCATGTGATGTTAGTGCTGTAGCTATCTGATTATTTGTTTTTCAGTAAAAACTATGCACTGCCTTAATTTTTACTGAAAAAAAAAATCAGAAACAATTAGCGTTTCGAATTCTCAACTGATATGTTCTGTTCTTAGCAGTCTAGGTAAATATACTCTACCAATTCTGATCGCGCTTTGTAAAAATCAATTACTTTGTTAAGACTTAGGCCTACATTTCGTGTCGACCAAGTCCGATCCCCGTCATCTCGTCATCACGTCTTGATGACACGTCGTCACGTTTTGATGTTACGTGGGTTTTTTTTTTTTAATTTACTCAATTAAAGTCATGCTTTGATGGTGAAGGAAAACATCATGACCTCCTTAAAGTTCCTAAAGGTGTGCGAAGTCTACGAACCCGGACTTAGGCCCTTCTCGCTCTAATAGAGACCCGTGAGCCGGTAATGGGTTTTCGAAGTTATGTGCGTTTTAAGTAATTAAAATATCACTTCCTTCAAAGCTGAAGGAAAACATCGTGAGGAAACCTGCATGCCTGAGAGTTCTACATAATGTTCTCAATGGCGTGTGGAGTCCACCAATACGCACTGGGACACAGCGTAGTGGACTACTGCCTTAACCCCTTCTCATCGTGGGAGGAGATCCGTGCCCAACCCATTGCCGGTCCACTGGCCGGCAATGGGTTGGTATGATGACGATAATTATTCCTTACAAAACAATGTCATTTTAAACCCCCGATGAAAAAACGATGGAGTGTTATAACTTTGACGTGTCTGTGTGTCTGTGTCTGTCCGTCTGTGGCATCATAGCGCAAGTAGGTACGGATGAACCGATGATGATTTTGTATTTCGGGTTAACCGATTTTGATTTCGTTTTTTTGATTTGAAATGACGGCTTACACATTTTTTTTCATAACTCCCTCAATATGGGTATCAAATAAAACGCTTGACTAGTAGAATAATAAATGCGATATGCGCTATGGTAAATTTCTAATCAAAGATGGCCGCCACAACAAAATGGCGAATTTCATTTTTTGCTTGACAATTCCCTCAACATGGGTATTAGAAGAAAGGGCTTGACTAATAGAATAATGTACGCAATATCAAAAAAATATTTAATTTAAAAATTTATATGTTATAAATTTAAAATATATGAATTAATGGATGAATGAATGGTTCAATTCAATTCTTTTTACTACTTCTATTTCAATTCAATCTCAATTCAATTTAAATTCAACCTCAATTCAATTTTTATTCAATCTTAACTTAATTTAAATTCAATGTTTGTGGAAATGATAAATGTGCCATGCAGATTTGTCTGGTTAATAACGACTGCTTTTATTCAATCAAATTTTAAAAAATGTTCAAAGTATATGTCCTGTGTTTGAGGTTGAGACAAAGTTTTTAATAGGGTTTTTTCTGTTTTAAAGAAATTCTTAGTATTAGTCTGTAGTTGGCAGTGTTAAGCCCCGTGCCTTGGAAAGCAGGTCCTATTGCTGTGTCCTGTAAGAAATATAAATGCAATTAAGTGCAATTTCGGTACAGCCTATTAATCCTTGGAACAGTGTGGATGGGTTTATGCTCCAAATCCCTCCGTCCTATGACAGCGGAGGTCGATTGGACATTAATGTCCGATGATGATGTCTGTGCATTTGTATTTAATTTGTTTCAGATGTCCCGTTATATTTGCTAAAGTAGTCATTTTATTTCGATAAATAGTCCCTTTTGTGCATATTTCTGGAACTGACTGTAGTGTTACTGCGAAGACATAAAAAGTACCGTTTTGGGTCATAAGGGGTGTGTAGATTAGACATTAAGTATACAAGCAACTAATCAGATTTTTAAGGCGATTTATTATTAGAAAGAGACGATAAGCAGTTTGAAGCTAATGCCTCTATTATAATCAGAAACAAATTTAGGCAGTATATATAGCACAAATTTGATGAATAGGTAACTGACAAAAGTAATGCCGTCGACGTGAGCCTGTCTTCTCGGATAGAGTGCGATAGGGACAGGTGTAGCTCAGACTTATTTTACCGATAAAAATTCGTCGAGAACGACGTTTCGCATTCCCCTGTTTAGTCATCCAAAATTGAATCGCAATTATTTTAGGCATGAAAATTTCAAGAAGATTACGTCTATATTTCTCTTTCTTTTTTTCATATTTTTCTTTGAGTCTGTGTACATAGAGGTAAAGGTGTATTATTTTCATTATCAGATTTATTCATTCTGCTTTGATGGGAAAAAAATTATGTCTAGATTGGACTTTGATCTTACGAAAATTTTTGCCCTAGAGGCCTTCTCCAGGGAGAAAGTAGAGAAAATTTTTGTAACCCGTTTATACTTTTCTCTCAATGACAAAATTTTTTTTTTTCTGACTTTACTTTCATCATCATATCAACCCATTAGAAGGGTCTCCTCCAACAATGAGAAGGGTTTAAGGCCGTAATCCACCACGATGGCCCAGTGCGGATTGATGGACTCCACACACCTTTGAGTGGGTTTCTTGCCGGTTTCTTCTCGGTAGAATCTGCCTTCCGAACCGGTGGTAGAGTCACACGGACAGACTTGACGTTTCAAAAGTGCTTATATTAGGCCTACTTGAAATAAATGAATTTTGAATTTGAATTTGAATTTTGAGGATTGTCAGGAATGCAGGTTTCCTCACGATGCTTTCCATCACCGTTGAACCAAATGATACTTTAATCGCTTAACATTACTCCCACATAAAAAAGCAAATGGACAATTCTTAAAAATCAATGTGCTTTCAAGAACATGAAATAGAAATCTCACTTTCATCGCCCACAAGATAGAAAAATAAATATTTAAAATGTCAATTTGTGATGTGGGTTGGATCAGCTGCTGAGTTTCTCGTCGGATTCTTCCCGGTAGAAACTGCCTCCCTAACCGGTGGTACAAACAGACAGAAGTGACGTTTTAAAAGTCTTTATAAAGTAAGCCTACTTGAAATAAATGAATTAGGTATGCTGTGAAAGGAAAAAAAATGTTACTTCAAATTTGATCAACGTTAATTTTATATCCAGTTTGTCGGCAGTGGGCAGCGACCCTGTTTTCTGAGTCCACGGCCGCGGGTTCGATTCCCTTAACTGGAAAATCTTTGTGATGAACATGAATGTTTCTCAGTGCCTGGGTGTTTATGTATATTATTCATAAAAATATTCATCAGTCATCTTAGTACCAATAACACAAGCTACGCTTACTTTGGGGCTAGATGGCGATGTGTGTACTGTCGTAGTTTATTTATTAGTATATATTATATTTAGTTTAACAGTGAGATAAAAGTACAATGTGCTGGCCCCTTTAAAGCGTTTCTATTTATGTTTTAATTCTGCAAGCTGAGACGCTGAGATTTACGACCATTTCTCCAAAACGTTCCTTTTTCAGACGCTCGGCATACGTCTTTACAACGCATCAGCTGCTAAGCCGCCGGTTTATGGGCCCTTTTGATTGCTTACTATGAAATGGGTGGCGTTAAAAGGGCTTACGTGGTGAGCACACGAAACGTTCTATCACTTAAACTGTTTTTACGGTATGTCAAAGTCAAAAGTCAAAATATATTTATTCAATTAGACCCATACGTGGCACTTTTGATGCGTACATTACATGAGAATTACACGGTAGTGACATGATGGCGATTACCATATTCGTAAACTTAAAACTAAAGCTACGACGGTTCCAAACGCGTCCTGGTCTAATAAGATGCCCACACCAAACTTAGCCGGGTGTTTTTTTACTGTTATCACCATCTCACATTGACATTTAAAATGATTAGAAGAGCAACCTGCAATAATTCACACCCAAGCTTTTTATGAGATTACGTAGTCCTTTATACGAGGACGTACGGACGTTACGTATTTATTTGTACTATAATAGGACTTTTCTATAAGCTTACGTTTAATACAAACGTTGAACGTTTTAAGAGACATCTCCTAGATGTTAATGGGTATTTTATTGTAGAATTGTATGCAATTTCCTTTAAACGAATTATAAATTTTATGTAACCTAGTATATTGTTCTGTAAGTTTATTCTACTTCTAATGTTTAAATTAATGCAGTCACATTTTTTCTTAAAGAAAGTTAAGCTTAATTTGCTATACTCCGCGAAAATAATAATTATAAAAAATAAAAATTATAATTTTTATTATAATTTTTCCAATCCAAACAGATGTTCGGCAATGTGCCCTCTCCGCCCGTTTCGCTTCGAAACCGGAGCATCTTCAGGAGATGTTGACTTTACAATGAATAATTCTTAATAATGATATATTAATGGAATTCCGCAAAGTAACGCCTGCTGCTATTCAATGTTTTTACAGTATTATATATATATATATATATATATATATATATATTTAAATCTATAGACTTGCGCTTGACCGCAATCATACCCGAAAATAAGTTATGATGCGGCCTAAGATGGAGCGCGTTTGCCTATGAGATGCGTATTCAGTCTTGATTTGGAGGAACCCAAATTAACGGTATGGGGGAAGAAGGAAGCCGGAAGAGCGTTCCAGATCTTTGCGGTGCGAATTAGGAACGATGAACGCTTTGTACGAGTCCAAGGGACATGGACGCAACGGTGCAGATCCTTACGATGCTTGCAGTTCGATTGTAGAAAGGTGAAGAAGGAAACATATTAAATAGTTCTTGATGTATGAAGCTTAGTGTGCACATTAATGTGCACACTAATATAAATCTCCTGTCACGATGTTTGTCCGCGATGGACTCCTAAACTACTGAACCGATTTTAAATTAAATTGGCACACCGTGAGCAGTCTGGTCCAACTTAAGAGATAGGATAGCTTAGATCTTTAAGTAAAGTCACAATTTTATTTTATTGCAAATTATTTGTCTATAATTAATTGTCAGTCACATGTTATATGTATATACAACTATACTCATTTAAGGCTAGCGATACTGAATACTTTAAAAACAAAATCAAACGCAGACGAAGTCGCGGGTAACAGCTAGTATTAGTATATATAGTATGCAAGCTACGGCTCTCCCCGCCGATGCCGAAATTAGTATATTCCTTTTTATAGCGACTGTAGTGCCATCTAGTAGGAAACATTGCAGTTTCGATCTACTTACTGAAAGGTCCATATTATATTTGAAACAAGTCAACAACAGTCGACTGACTGAGTCGATAAGACTGATATTAAAAGTCGGGACACGATGGCCAGGGTCGCAGGTTCAAATCCTGTCGGTTCCGAAAATTTTATATGCACAAGTCCTACTAGTCTTATACTTATATTATCCCCTTGTTAAACGATATACTATTATGAAGGACTTCGACTTCACTTTCAGGGTCCGAGTTCGAATCCATGCAAGCACCTCTAACTTTAAGTCATGTGCATTTTTTAAGCAATTAAAATTTCACTTGCTTCAACGATGAAGGGAAACATCGTGAGGAAACCTGCATGCCTGAGTGTTCTCTATAATGTTCTCAAAGGAGTGTCGAGTCCACCAATCCGCACTGGGCCAGCGTGGTGGGCTGCAGCCTTAACCCCTTTTCATTGTGGGTTTACCCGTACCCTGTAGTAGACTTACGGGTTGATATGATGATGAAGATGTTGATGATTCGCCTATACCTAAGTAAGCTTGTGGTGAAGGCATATCAGAATACTGTTGTCCCCACCCCTCTTCGTAAGATAAAGGAATATATACCTACGTCGGAATAATACCTACTATGAAAAAACGTGGCGCACCAATATCGCTTTATTTTTACAAGTCCTTGGTTTTTTGGTTCTTCTTAGTATGCCTTCATTACTGATCGTACACGTGGAGAAACTAAGGCTTTCTCCATGACCTTGAGCTTATCAGACTCATAGCGAACACGTTTCGAAGCCATAAAACAACACGCACTGTTCATAGACTTTGGTCTTCTAACTTTTCAGAGAGATGTTATCACTTCTAGAATAAACTCCTTACATCTGTGCTCGAATCCTTATTATTAAAGGAGCAGTGTTTTTGTTTTTGGTCTCTCCGTCCTTCAAGCCCTAAACGACTAAGACACCGGGAGGTATCTTTACATCGATCGAGTCCATGTAGGACTGCGACGATAATGCAGTCGTATTTATATCAAATACCCACAAATTCCATGTCATGAACATTGGTTATTAATCAAATGTTTAATTATTAACCCACTTTATAAAATTACTGTAACATTAGTGAAGTGGTCGAGTAGAAGATAGGTATAAACAAACAAGCGGACAGATCTTCGTTTTTAATATATTAGTATATAACTTGCCCGTAGCTTTGCCCTCATTTATATGACGAGTACGTACTGCATGAGATAAGGTCAAATATTTTATTCTTATTTTTTTTTTTTTTTTTATTTATTAGGTTCACCAACAGATTATACACTGAAACAAGCTTAGGAACTACAAAATTGAGAAACATAAAGTTGTAGTGTAAACCCAATTACTGGCAAACCGGCATGCGTATCTGAAAAAAACAAACACATAAGTGCGGGTTCGCAAGTTTACAGGTATTTTTTCTTGTATTGTTTCTTATTTAGTAAAAAGGGCGCATTTCTCCATTCTCGATCCTCTTAAGACCTGGTGTTGAAAATAGCAGCTGTTGAGTTTCTCGGCGGCTTCTTCTTTGAGCATAACATATTTTAGTGGTACGCTTCGGCCGTGGCTAGTTACCACGCTGCCAACACAGAAATACTCCAACACAATTCAACAATGCTGTTTGGCAGCAGATAAACCATGGCGGTAGTACTTCCCGGACGAGCTCGGTCACTAAAAGCTGTACTACTACAAAAATCAAAATACGATCAGCCTGAGAGTTAGACATCCGTGATACGATCTGACAAGTTTGGGGCGGATTTGTGCATACATCTCTAGAGGCAATAACATCTCACTGAAGCTTTTATCAGTGTTTACATTTTGGTTGTCTTAAGTTGCACCTAGTGAAACAGATTGATTGTTATTCGCAAATACAGACAAGTACAGTATTAATTACCAGTATATACAGTGTTATCAAGGAACGTCTGTCTGTCTGTCTGTCATTTAGAAATTTACGCGCACATATCTCCGCGCGACGTAATTTATTGCCGCATTATAATAGAATCTTTGTTAAAATTATATTATTGTATTAATAACTTCTATAGATAAATAACTAATTATGGATCGGCATGAAGTAAATGTTTTATTGTTAAATGCTAGGTGTTTCCCAGTTCCTCAGACAAATACCTATTGTGAACTAGGGAATACTCGCGACTCCTTATGCCTGCAATTTGTTCCCCTACTTTTTTTTTTTAAGTGGTACCTTCTTTAGGCGTTTTGCGCTCTTTTGGGTGAACAAAAATCATTTAACTCGAGTCATCGTCACCGAACGCTTTCCATGAGCTATATGCATAGTTTATATTGTGTATATATCTACATAGATTTAGTTTTCACTGCTATCGGCAGTCTCCAATGACTGTCACGCATATTTTTTCTTTATTTTGATTGCATTCAATGGCTATAGTAGTCTAAGATGGTAACGGGCTCACTTTTTAGCCATTTTTTTTTTCTTTATTTGGTTTACCAACAGATTTACATTTAAAAACACAATTTAAACTAGCTTATACTGTATGAGACAAAATGTAAATCTTCTTACAGGTAAACACCGCATGCAATAAATAGCGTTAAACTAGCTTACAACTACACAAACAAGATGAAAGTGTATACAGTGTAGGAAGGAAAAAAAAAAAATATTATTATACTTTGCTTAAAGCTAATTCCATTGATCTCCGGAATTCGGCCAGAGAACCACAATGTATATCTACAATATTAGACTTGTTATAAAGTTGACATAACCTAGGGACTGGCGAGTTGGCACCCATAACTGTTGAACATGTTATTAAAGCATAATGCTAAACGGTTTCTAAGCGACATCGTACCTTAACACTAAATCGTACCTCACTGAGAATGGTTTAGATCACCACGCTAGACCATTGCAGATTGGTGGATTTCAGACGCCTTTGAGAACATTATAGAGAACTCTCAGAGAGGCAGGTTTTAACATGATGTTTAGACGAACAAAATATTTTTTATTTAAAAAACATACCTTACGCAGTTATATAACCAGGGGGTTGCAAACGGTGGTATTACGGCATAAGACAGTGTCATCCCTTACCCCGTGACTGTATACACATATACAGTATCCCCGCGTATCCACTCCTTTGCAGTCATCCTAGGTTTTTTTTAATTCAAAAAATATAAACCCGTTCACGCAATTAGAAAAGAAGTAAAGAGCGGTGGTAATACGGCCGAGGCAGCGTCATCCCTTTTCCCGTGACGGTACACGAGAACGCAAATAGAAGTTACACTAAAAAAAAGTCTGAGCAATTCAGTAGCCTACGAGAGATTTTAATGGAGTTAGTAAAGTAACTTTATTTTTTACCACCCTTAAAACTTATTTAATATATATATTTTTTTTTTTATAAAATATGATATTATACATGTATTGCATATTATACAGGTACCATGGAAACTAAAACAAAACCTTGTATCTCATTCTCTCGCCGACTGAATCCTATACATTTATGTGTTTGTTTCGTTCCGCGACGCATTTTCGTTTCATCAAGTTTTAAATCATAACGATTCTATATCGAAAACGACCTCGACCTCGACTTTGACGAACACTTTACTTAAATTCACAGCGCTCACCGTTGCACCAGGGAACTCCCTGGGAACGGTGAGCGCTGTGAATTTAAGTAGGAGGTCCCGGGTTGGATTCCCGACAGAGGCAATTCTGGAATTTCTAATTTCTGAATTCTCTCTGGTCTGTTCTGGTGGGAGGCTTTGGCCGTGGCTAGTTACTACCCTACCGACACGCCATCGCACCGAAACACTAAATTGCTTGCTTGCTTGTTTACAAACAAACAAGCAAGCAGCAATTTAGTGTTCCGGTGCGATGTCGCGTAGAAACCGATTAGGGATATGACTACCATACTCCCTAAATGGTTAGCCCGCTACCTTAGACTGCATTTGTGTTGTAGTGGAATAATAAAAAAAGTGGGTAATAAGCCACAACTTTCCTCACTATAGAGATGTCGGTTAAATATAACGGAAGTGCAACGCGTGGGGTCGACGCCCGCATGCAATCAAGATTTCGCAGCGACATGGGGGTGCGATGAAAAGACCTCACGCGACTTCCTGTTCATCGGACCTTGCTTTCACCTTCCAACCGTTCTATATGCGGTGGCTCGTTTATTGTAGAACAACGGCGACCTAGTTATCTATATCTATAGAAAAAGCGGTGATAGCCCAGTGGGTAGGACTTCGACTTCACGTTCGGGGGGCAGAGTTTGAATCCCAGCACACGCCTCTAACTTTTCGAATTTAATTAGAATATCACTTGCCCCAACTGAAAAGGAAAACATCGTGCCTGAGAGTTTTCCATAATGTTCTCAAAGGGTCCACGATGTGGGCAGAGACATAACGTGAGTTGTTTAAAACTCAAATGTGATTGAACATATATAGTTAACGCTTCGTCACAAAATGTAGCAATTTATGTAGCAATTTTGTTAAACAAAATTAGGTATATGAGTAGGGCATTTTACTACGAAATTAATAATAGAAATATTAACAAATCCTAACAGAATCTAACAAGATGTCAATAAATGATATGTTGACTTTTTTTTTAAACTGCAGTGTTGCAGCAACGTCGACTAAAAAAGTAAAATGTTAAATGTTATGTATAAAAAGCGTCAACTGTTTAATTCTATAATCTTCATATATATAAATCTCCTGTCACGATGTTTGTCCGCGATGGACTCCTAAACTACTTAACCGATTTTAAATTAAATTGGCACACTGTGAGTAGTCTGGTCCAACTTAAGAGATAGGATAACTTAGATCTTTAATTATAGTCGCAATTTTATTTTATTGCAAATTATTTGGCTATATTTAATTGACAATCACATGATATATATATATATATATATATATATCATTTAAGGCTTAGCGATACTGAATACTTTAAAACAAAATCAAACGCAGACGAAGTCGCGGGCAACAGCTAGTGGTTACATAAAACTTTAGTTTTGTGCAAGCCTTAAGCCTGATTAACGAACAAGTTCGCTATAAACATTTCAGCCAGAGAGGTGTTGGACGAAAACACATCACAAATTATTTTCTATCATCATCATCATCATCATAACAACCCATTACCGGCACACTACAGGGCACGATTGTTCTCCCACAATGAGAAGGGGTTAAGTCCTTAGTCCACCACGCTGGCCCAATGCGGATTGGTGGAATACACACACCTTTGACAACATTATGGAGAACACTCATGCATACAGGTTTCCTCACGTTCTTCACTTCACCGTTAAATCAAGTGATATTTTAATTGCTTAAAACGTACCTAAGGTAGAAAAGTTAGAAATTGCTGGGATTCGAACTCGGACCCTGAAAGTGAAGTCGAAGTCGAATCGAGTCCTACCCACTATCGCCGCTTATAATCAGATTACCATTATTATTCAGATTACCCACATAAAAAAAAAGTTTAGGGTTAAATTTGCGGGTTTTTTTTTTCGGTGGTGCGTGGTAAAAAAAAGTTTAATATCGGGACGGAGGTTATGTGGGACTCCCCCCTCTAAAGGGGTATACCCAAACTATAAACCACCACGGCATGTCCCTCTTGTTGCTCTTGTTTGACGCCCGGGGAATAGTGCGTCAGACCCTGTAATGTTTTCACTTTCGATAAAGCCCACCAACCTGAACTTTAGCAGTGTGGTGTGTCTACATTACGACTATCTCACTTAAGCGAGAGGGCTTGTGATCCAGTGCGATTACAAAACTGAGGATAAAAGTAAACAACGAAATTGGAAAATAAGATCAGAAAATCGACCGTTTCCTCCGTGCGCATGCGTTTTCATTCATCAATTCGCTCCATTAACCCCAGATTAGACCCCTTTCTCTCTGCGTGGCATTGGCATTGCTCAGGAATTAGGTACGCATCGACTAGGGTGACCAACTAATCAGTCACCAGTTTGAGATAAGCTGTGATGTGCATAGAGGGTGGGTATGCACAAGATATGCAGATGATATATGCAACATATTAGTCTTTATAGACAAAAAGTGAATATAAACAGTCGACTTACAAGAAATGGTCATACATTAGTGACATCTGCAGATCGTCTGCGAAAGGTACAGAAGTCATTTGTGGGATTAGGTATAAGCTTTTATAATATGATTCTCAAGGTAATTTTGGACCTACCAATGCATAAATTTAAAGAATGTGTTAAAACACATTTATTACAGCGAGGTTACTATACAATTGATGAATTTCTTAATGACAAGGTTGCTTGGAAGCATCCGGCTCCGCTTTCATCTCTCACAAGATAGAAAAATGAATGCTAAAATGTAAAATGTAAATTTTTGATGTTGGAAAAGAGCAACTGCTGAGTTTCTTGCCGGCTTCTTCTCGGTAGAATCTGCCTTCCGAACCGGTGGTAGAGTCACTACACACAGACAGACTTGACGTTTCAAAAGTGCTTATATTAGGCCTACTTGAAATAAATGAATTTTGAATTTTATGAAATGAAGAAAATCTCCAGTACGAGTTATAAAAAACTTAAGGATAAGCATTTTAAGAGTTTTAAAAAGCCTACCCTTGAGGATTTATATATCTGCATACCCTGTGCATACCCTCTATGCACGCCACTGGAGATAAGTCGCACGCACCTTGTGTCCCCGGTGCGCCTTCGGCGATTGTAGGGACATTTTAGTATGTGGCGGCCCAGACAGTGGCGCGCATGCAAAATCCAACATGCAAAAGAACTGCCTACCCTAAAATTGATACTTTTTAGAAATATTTTTGCCGTTTTATGCAATTTTCCTGCTGTATGCAAAACGTGGTAAGAAACCCAGTGCACGCCACTGGTCCCAGAGGAGGCCCTGCAATGGCGGGCGCCGCTAGGTGGGTCGCGAATGTGTGTGAAAGTGTTTCCGTGGCCCATCCACCAAGCTACTGGTAGGAACACCTTGGGGTTTTAGTCGGTACGGGTCCGACATAATCATCGTGCTTTCCCGTGGCGCGGTGGTATCCATGAGGATTTCCCCGCGTGAAAAAAAAAAAAGGGTGACCAACTCTCCGGTTCACTAACTAATGCTGTATTTCGATTCCCACATCTAGAAAATGTTTTTTTTCAGTATTTAGGTGTTTATCTGTATATTTTAATATTCATCAGTCATCTTGACGGCCGACTGGCGCAGTAGGCAGCGACCCTGCTTTCTGAGTCCTTGGCCGTGGGTTCGATTCCCACAACTGGAAAATGTTTATGTGATGAGCATGAATGTTTTTCAGTGTCTGGGTGTTTATATATATATTATAAGTATTTATGTATATTGTTCATAAAAATATTCATCAGTCATCTCAATACCCATAACACAAGCTACGCTTACTTTGAGGCTAGAAGGCGGTGTGTGTATTGTCGTAGTCTATATATTTATTTATTTATCTTAGTACCCATAACACAAGCTATGCTTACTTTAGGACTAGAGGGCGACGTGTGTGTTGTCGTAGTATGTTTATGTTTCGGTTCTAGCCAGAGAAGTATTAAAAGATGGAACACGAGTTTCGCGACTGTCCGCGCGTAAATTTTAACAATATTAATATATAAAGTTTTAAGTTACATTTATTTATTGATTTAATGCTTTTTCAAGTAGTTACCAACGCGTTGTCTCTATAGAAACGCATAATTTCAAAGTGACGACGCTTTGTAGACCTCGTGTGCTGTGGTTGTTAGAGGTCTCGAGTTCGATCCCCGCCTGGGCCAGTTTGAGAATTTATAATTTCTGAATCTTACCTGTTCTGGTCTGGTCGGCCGTGTCCATTACCACGCTGTAATACATAGTGTTTTGTAAATACAACAGCAACCACGCCCTAATGGGAACATAATTGCAACAACGCTGTTTAGCGGCAGAAATAAACTTGGTGGTTGCACTTCCCCGGACGAGCGTTGTCACATAAAGCTCTAATACTAATAAAACACATCTCCGGGATTCAAGCTACATGTATGCCAAATTTCATCAAAATCGGTTAACCGGTTGCGGACCGAATAAAGGTAACAATTTAACAAAGAAATCAATCAATAATATGTCTTCGGACGTGTTTTTAAATATAGTGTTGAATATAGACAAAGTTACAATGAAATTTGAGGTATATCCCGATGAAAGCGAATCGACCTGGTCACCCGCCTGTGGAGCACCGGATGTGAACATTGTCCTTCGCTAGCCTTGGCTCGTTTAAAGCCAGATTGTACCAATCAGGGCTGCGAGATGGCCATTTTGTTGTGCTCGTAAACGCGCATTTTTTTTTGTCAAATTTATGGAAGATTTAAAAACGATAAAGCTCGAATTGCAATCTGATGCGGTTTCAAATGGAATTAATTCATTACATTGTTCTTTTACGTCTTTTGTTGTACACGGAATACTTTGAAGTGTAACTTCTTTAGTTGTGATTTGAATCTCAAAGTAAAAAGATAAAAACATACATGTATATAAGTCGGCGAGAGAACCAGATATAATACATAAGATATTTTGTTTTAGTTACCATGGAAACTTTATTTGGAACCGTTGCAATATTAGCAATGGTGGCACTGCAACAGTAAAAACTTTGCTGCAAACAGAATAATAATAACTAAGTTACTAATATTATAAAAGCGTTTGCTTGTTTGTTTGTTTGTTCCACCTTCACGCACTAATTAAGCAATCAATCAACGTCTTTTTTGGCATAGAGTTGGTTGAAAGAACAGATTTCCTGGGATAAAAAGAAGCCTTTGTTACTCACAAAAGCTACTTTTTATATAGGAAAATAAACGATTCCCATAGGATTTGTAAAAAATCATAATAAACGCTGACGAAGACCACGGGCAATATTATCATCACCATATCGACCCATTACCGGCCTACAGGGCACGGGTTTCCTCCCACAATGAGAAGGGGTTAAAGCCGTAGTCCACCACGCTGGCCCAGTGCGGATTGGTGGACTCCACACACCTTTTACAGCACTATGGAGAACTCTCAGGCGTGCAGGTTTCCTCAGATGTTTTCCTTTACCGTTAAAGCAAGTGATATTTAATTGCTTAAAACGCACGTAACAGAAAAGCTAGTGGTAAGTGCTGGGGTTCGAACTTGGCCCCCTGGGCTAACACGCGGGCAACAGCTAGTATGTAATATATGTTAGTTTAGTATATCTAGATAGTATATATATAAAAGATTTCCAACTATATATCGATTCATCACGATATATCTGGAACCATAAGGCGTAGAGACTTGGAATTTGGTAGGATTTTTTGATTTAATAAAATTTATTAGACCGGATTTAAGTGTGCTTAATTCAGTGAGGTTAAATAATTTAAAAAAATTAAAATTTTTTTTTTGTTAATAAGGTGATTTTAATAAGAATGATGTTAATAAGAATTTTAGTTTATGTAGTGTTGATGATAATTTAGTGAAATGCTACTCAATTAAGAATTCATTTTATGGATGGATGTTTGTTACGCTTTAACGCCACACAAACAGCACAACGGTAACAAATGAACCGATTTGGCTAAAATTCGGCAGAGATACCTACAATGTAGTCTGGAATAGTTTCTTTATCTTTATCTATCGAACAAGCAAAATAGCCTCTACAGGATAGTCAAGTGTCTTTCAAAATGCGCGCAACGGAGTTTTAAGTTTGACGTGGTTTTTTGGATAGGCATAATTGTAAAGTTATATAAAGCTTTTAAATTTTGTTTGGTTGACCGCACTAATCTAAGAAAAATTTGTTTCGTGTTTTTTTTTTTGGATTGGTAGTAACAATTATGGCTATATAACATCACGCTACTATCATTAATGAGAAATGTTGCAAAAGCTGCAAAAAATATCCTTTTTGAGAGATTCTGATGCGTGCGATGCGTAAAACGGTAAACGACGGAAGTATGTAGTAAGTATATCGGAATTGTTGGAATTGTTGTTTCTTTAAAGTCATGTAAAACATCCGCGACAGCATACGACTATTTTTTTAATTCGACTCATTCGCGAACGCAGTCACGCGGTTCCGCTAGTTCTATTTAAACATTGGTTATAAATTTTAAATTTTAAACTATGAACTTGCAACTAGAGTTTTTCCAAAAAAAGCCACTCAAACGTATCGTCAACTTATACTGTTGTAGTGAAAAAAAATCACAATTTAATCGAGCAGCTACTGCCAAATATCATGAAAAGAGATCATAATCTAAATTATTGTCCTGGACTTCTAAACATTTGTCCGGTTTTATGTACGATAGTAGAATAAATTATTCGAATAATAAAATTGTCTCGGTCCACGTTCTCCTTGCCAATGGTGTCGTGCTCTGTTATGGAAAGATGAGACTTAAGGAATGTGTTGCAGTAGTGGTAAAGTCCAACTTTCTAAGTTTGGCCCTTATCCTGAACCTTTACACAACTCATCTCATATTGACTCATAAGGATCCACTATCAGAACATTTTCTGAAAAATGCCCGTTAGTATGGATGTTACCAAATGACGTCTTAGCGTTACCACCCTTAGCGGTAGGGTGGTAACGGCCAAATGCTCCTAACAGACAAAAGTTAACGTATTATCATCATCAATGAAATAAATGTACAAAGGGCGTTCACCCACAGCTGGAAAATGTTTGTGTGATCGATGTTTTTCAGTGTCTGTTATATTATAAGTGTTTATGTATATTATTCATAAAATAAAATATACTATGATAATACACACAAGATGTGTGTATTATAATAGTATATTTGTTATTATTATTATTATTATTCATAAAAAGTACCTTCATAAATCTGTTAAATAATTATTTAATTGCAGACTGTTATGACTTTGACTTTGAACGGTAAAAATATGATACTATGCGGCAAAGTCGAAGAACACTTTCTATTGCATATTATTTATTACTTGTAGGCACAACCCTCCTCTGCCATAGGAGTGACGGTTTTAGAGCATATACCCACCATGCCGCCCCAATGCTGGTTGGTGGGCTTTAATGACCATTGTCCCAAGTTAGTGATAATAATCGGGATCGACGGCGATAAGTGCTCTCGAGGCACAGGGGTTACACCGCCAATTTGTTAACTCCGGTCTGGTAATGAAAATTACCTCAATTACAATCTCTGTCCCTACCCAGGATTCGAACCTAGGACCTGTTAATCCGTAGTAAAGCATGCTCACCGCTAGACCAACGAGGCATTCGCGATTATTACCATTATAGCTTCGTAAGTGGCAATTTCGTTATGACGATAAATCAGCTGCAAAAAACCACTTGACCCAAATAGGCGCGATCAAAAATTTCTCCTGACCCATTTCTAAAATCGGCTGCATCCTCTTTTTGATAAGACTACTTATCGAAAAAGGACCAAAAAGAGGTCGGAGTCCGAAGAGCGTGATTGATCGGAACGGCCGATGCAAAGTTTAGGCTTAATGGAAAGATTGAAACATACCTACATACAAACACAATTAAAAATGATTTGTTGCGGGAGGGCGAATGACCCTATTTCTTTGTAGTGATGTGCACGAAACGTCGATAACTAAAGGGTATAACGCACATACGCAATATTATCGATACAAATCTAAATATTAATAATAATCTGACATCTGATTCTTTTTTGTTTTCTTTTCTTATTTCACGCCCTATTTATGCAACTAATCGACACTGGATTTTAGGCATAGAGTTAGTTTAGAGGACGGAGAGTACCACGCTTTGATTTGTAAAAAAACCGTAATAGACTCGGACAAAGAATGCGGGCAAGCGCTAGTTAATTTTATAAATACAAAAGTTTGTTAGTTTATTTATTTTTATTTATCCTTCCTTAACGCCCTATCGATAAATCGACTTGGTTTTTGGCATAGAGTTACGTGAAAGGACGGAGAGTAACATCGGCCACTTTTGATCCTGAAACAAAATCAAATAACAAAGAATGGTTTCAAGCAACAGTTGTATTTTTACACGAAATAAATAAATAAATGTAGCTACCCACGACTGTGTACGACAATACACAGATCGCCCTCTAGCCCCAAAGTAAGCGTAGCTTGTGTTATAGGTACTAAGATACTGATGAATATAAATACATATAAATACTTATAATGTACATATAAACACCCAGATACTGAAAAACATTCATGTTCATCACAAAAACATTTTCCAGCTTGCTTTTCACAAACTTCCCAATTTTATGGTAAACGTTTAGAACATTACAGTAAAATAATTACCGTCAACAGCAGGGCTATCACAGGAAGAAGACAAAAATTATATCCCCCGATTATATGCCCTGACAGGGGATATAATTAACGTGTCCACCTACTAAAGTATGCGAAAATGGAATAGGAATAGTTTATCCCCGTTTATTACTCGCACTGGCGTGCACAAGGTTTTTCAGTAGGCACAAAGGAGAAGATGGCATCAAATGGGTAAAACCTCCTCCTATGTACGAAGTACGAAGTGCACGCCACTGATTATTACACATATATTATTTGGATATTAATTCCTCTTGTGAGAATATAATAAGAGCTGAAGATAAATTTATATCATTACCCAGGGGAGATAATAGTCTCGTGTCTTTAACCACCTTTTCGAGAAACACCACTAAAGTGGAGTTGTTATTGATGCTTCAATATTAGTCGTGCACACGGTTTCTGTATGTTTTTAATTCTGTGGGAGGTTAATAAATCGAGGTAATGACGATGATTCTTCGATACTTTAGATAGGTACTTTAGGCTCGGTGCATTATGCATATGATAAATAATAATACGGTAATCCTTAATAGTGTTTAAGTTACTTTCTGTGTACTTATATTTATTAATGTAAGCCGCCAGCCTTTGTCGGCGGCTTTACTTCGATCTTTAACGGGCGGCCTAACCCGGCGACTCGTTGTACAAACTTAGAAGTATAAAAGTTTTTAGTGTTTGCTTGAAAACTTTATTGAACACACACATGTTAAACAAAGTAAACGCACACACAGAAAATAATGTATGTGAGTTTTACAATATAAAAACAGTCACTATGTGTCCATCAACTTGAGGCGTAGGCAGTGGCGTGCACTGGGTTTCTTACCAGGGTATGCATACAGCAGGAAAATTGCATAAAATGGAAAAATACTCCACTTATACCGGCTATATTTCAATTTTAGGGTATGCAGTGCTTTTGTGCATGTATGAAGTGCACGCCACTGGGCGTAGGTGATAAGAATTATATGCCTGTAATTAATCCACCGGCAATCATGGCATTAATACCGGAAATCAGAAATGCTACTTGGCGGCAGAAATAACTATGGTGCTAAAAATATCGTAGATAATAAATAATAAATATAATACGACAATACACACATCTCCATCTAGCCCCAAAGTAAGCGTAGCTTGTGTTATGGGTACTGAGATAGCTGATGAACATACACATAAATACTTATAATATACAGATAAACACCCAGACACTGAAAAACATTCATGTTCATCACACAAACACTCTCCAGTTGTGGGAATCGAACCCACGGCCTCGGACTCAGAAAGCAGGGTCGCTGCCCACTGCGCCACTCGGCAGTCAAAGATGGGTATTACTTTCTAAACACATGTTAATTCACGCGGTGATGAATCTAGATTTAGGCTTACTACGTTCCTTAATCAGCGGCTTATTCAGAAAGCTTTTGGTAATTGAGGTGTCTTCTGTAAACGTTAACCGTATTTAGTATTGAAAGTACTATAGACATCGTTATAACGCTTTGGATAGGTCAGACTAACTAAACACTGATTCTGAATCTCGAATAATGCCTGAAGACATTTGGCATTATGTCACATCACTCCATTTATAAAACATAGACCGACTAGAGGTATCAAATGCAACGTCGATACCATGACATATAGCAATCTTTATAAATTTACGGCTGACATCAATTGACTTTAGCGAAACAAGAATTGAGCTCAGTAGATAGCCAAATTCTGTACAAAATCCTAAAATTCATTTAATATAATAATAAAAAAAAAACTTGTTTTTTTCTGCTGCTACAAACTTGGCTTCTTAAGTTTGAACCTTAGAAATATTTTCGTTAACCAAAGACTTAGATTAAGTATGATTTTTTTTTTTTTTGGTTTTTGTTTGGAAACTTTATTGAACACACACATGTTAAACAAAGTAAACACATACACAAAAAAGAATGTTTGTGATCTTTACAATATAAATCAGTCATTTGCGTATAACAAGAGAAAGATGAGTTGATTAGCCAAATTTTCGCAACTATGTGTGAGTATTCACACCAAAGCCAAATCAAATTTTATGAGAAAAGTGATTACCGCATCGCCTGTTCCTTTTTTTTTAGCTTGAATTGAAGATAAAAACAAACTTATTTATGTTGTCGCGTGCTTACCTACAGTATCGTACAATATGCGGAACCCACTATGCACGTTTTTCGAACGTACTTTGCCGGTTTGTAAAGGTTTTAATCGAAAAGTCAGACAATGGTACTGTGCTGTAGAATATAAAACTACATTCTAATATCTAAATGAATTATGTAGACATTATGTTGATAATATTAATTTTCAATGACACCTTTATAAGGTATGGCTATAGACGTGATGCCGGATATTAAGGCCGTCGCACACTTCGCGTTTACGTCTCAGAAGATCTGACTGCAACGCTATTTGGTGATGAATGAATGAATTAATTAATACACTTTTATTGTACACCACATAAGCAAATAGAACAATTATAAATAAAAATTTACATAAGTATACAATTTGGCGGCCTTATCGCTACATAGTGATCTCTTCCGGGCAACCAAAGGCGTAAAACACAGTTCAATGCACATCTGGTTTGCCGGATGTATATTAACACTAGGATAGTAAAGTACACAAACATCGTTGATAACAGCATGCTTATCCGACTCGTATCATGACATCATGTTGAGGAGACTCAAAGTCCAAATTTCCAACCCAGGGCCCGAAGTCTGCTATCAAAATTGTGTCTCAGTGGTCGAGCAATGCCAAAAATAACTAATAAAATAACTTTTATGAAATTTACAATAAATAAAGTGTTTGTTGGTACCTAACTAACTATCAAAACTAGGCAAGCCTGTATGTAGAGCAAGTTGTTTTCCTTTCGCTCGGTTACCGTAAGTTTTCCAAATGAACTATTTAAGAAAAATTACTATCATTGTCATTCACCACATTTGATCCTTAACCATCCGGCCCTTGGCCATCCACCCACCCCCCGTCACTAAATATATGCCGTCGGTCTGTCGTGTTGGATGTCGAACACTATGCTTGCTTATTCGGTTTTTGACCTGGACTTTCCTTATTCCTGTCTATCACACCTTCGACAAGCATGGCATGCCAATGCCATCTATGTGGTAGAAAGCCCTTTACAATACTGCTTGGACACAGCGCCTACTATTCATGGGCGGTGACCGCGTCGTGTACGAGGGCCCTAAATAATTGAATAGATTTCAGCAGACAGATTGGCGTCGATAATATACATAGTGTCCTAACCTTAGCAACGGTTATCAATTATACAAACATGATGTCACTCTCGCGCTTGCTAAGATACGGTACATTTCGGTGATGAAGTCATCATCATTATAGGCTTATTACCAGCTTCTCATAATGAGAAGGGTATAGGCTGTAGTCCACCACATTTGCGTAGTGCTTGTTGGATTTACTCGCCTTTAAGAAAATAATGAAGCACTCACATCAATGCAGGTTCCTTTTTCCTTTACCGTTAGAGCAATAGAGCAAGTGATATTTTAAAACGCACATAACTCCGAAAACTTAGCGGTGCGTGCTTGGGACCGAACTCGGTCCCGCGAAAGGGATACTGAAGTCCTAACCACTAGGCTATCACTGCTTTACCTGCATATTTAGTTTACTATAATATTCTGTATACCGAAATGGGGTCTGGTCACTATATATATTTCTGCTCTCATTGAGCCATGAGGAATAAGTTAGGATGATGTGACGATACCTGACGGAACGACAGTTGTCTTGGAAAACGAGACGGGTGCTTTTGTTGAATATATTAACCTTGTTTTATATCAAGGTAACTCCATCAAGACCGGGAGCTGAGATAACTTAAACCGGTACGCGCAACCATGCCTATTTTATAGAGCATGGACTGGCCAACCAGCGGCGTCAAACCAACGTCCAATCAAGAAGCGCGTGTTCGAGAAGCAGTCCTGTGATTGGTCGTACGCAAGACGCAAACTTGATCGCTGCTAAAGACGCAGGGACGTGGCTTTTGGTGTACATATCGATATTCAAGCGATACAACAGTATAAACAAGTATTTAACTAGCTGCGCCAATATCATCATCAAATATAACAAAGGAAGGGTTTGTTTGCTATAACCAACACTCTGGGCAGACAGGTTGGTGGGCGCAGTAGCTGGTGTTAGTAGCACAGAGGACGATGCTGTCCTCTTATTTGCCTCGTACGGCACCCGCGGAGAAGTGGTGGTGACTACTGTTTATGTAACATAATCAATCTCCGTCCTTTCATCTATTACGTATATTTATTTAAATTATATATGTACTAGCTTTTGCCCGCGACGTCGTCTGCGTTTGATTTTGTTTTTTTATGTGGTAATGCCTACAATTTATTTGTAGATCTAAAAAAAATTAAAGTATTCGCTAAGCTTTATATGAGGGGTTTGTTGCTGTCCGCTGAGGAGTTCTGTCCTCTATCTCCAACCACAGTTTGGGCAAAATGAAACACATATTATAACCTCTATAGTACAAAAATAATTATTTAAATCGGTTATAATTGGTCGGAGTTATGGTTTTAAAATCGTCAAACACTTTCATCCCCTCTCCCAAAAGAACCGAGCTTAATGTCGGTATAAAAAGTATTCTATATTACTTCTAACACTTCCAAGAATATGTGTACAAAGTTTCATGAGGATCGGTTAAGCAGTTTTTGCGTGAAAGCGTAACAAACAAACTTACATTCACATTTATAATATTAGTAGGGATAGGGATAGGGATAGGGATAGGGATTTGTATCTTTACATTTTGGTTGCCTGAAAGAGATTGCCTTTGCATGTCTACATTGTGTACTGTATAGTCCTTACTGTTCCTTTTCCTGTATGTTATACGTGCAATAAAGTGTTTCTTCTTCTTCCTCTTCTTACTTCGTTAATCAAGTGGATTGGTCGATCAGTTCGGGCGTAAAGGAAGGATAAACAAACAAACATACTTTCGCATTTATAATATTAGTACGGATTCCAGACAGACTTTTTTTACGACAATAACTTAATGTGTACTGAATGTCAGACACATTTTCGGCTTCCCAGTGTCCTTTCCAAAATAAGCGTGCCATATGTTACTATTCTGGCCGGTGTATTTATAAACTCTGATACTCGCAGAAACATTGACACATTATGGTTCTAACGCCGAAATTCTAACACGTGATGTTGCTAATACGATGGACGAGGAATTAGCGTGTTAGCAGCGGCGTGCGCTTCATATATGCACAAAAGCACTGCCTACCCAAAAACTTTTGAGTAGGCAATGGGCAGGGCACATGCCCTTCGCAGTAGAATCTGTTACCATCATCATATATCATCATCTCAATTCTGAACCGGTGTTACAGAGTCAATACAAACGGACAGTAGGCCAAATATAAGAACTTTTGAAACGTCACGTCGCGTACGTTTCAAAGGTTCTTATATTTGGCCTACTTGAAAGAAAAACATTTTGAATTTTGAATACAACTCGTAGAGATAATTTCATAGAACGAGGATTATTTTTTGTAACTTCTGCTATACGCGCAATGGGCATAAAAAATTTGCCGCTTTGATGTCGTCATATTATTACCTATTCTCTACACAAAACCAAATGTTACGTAAGATAACTTTAATCATGTAAGGAAGTTTGATAATTTTTTATTACTTTCAAGAGGCCAAATGTTGGTGACAAAAATTATAAAATAAAAAGAGAAGATTACAGTTGTTATAATATACTTACATTTACCTAGAACTTATTGTTTTAAAAGCGTAGTAATTAAAATATTAATCTATACGAATATTATAAATGCAAGAGTGGGACTGTTTGTTTATTTTTGAACCAAAAATACAGTGCACTGATGCGTAGTACGAGTTTTTACTCAGTTTAGGTATCAGTGATTTAACCGAACAGAGAATTAAGCTCAGCGAAAAGCAGAAGAATCTGTGTGGTGTAATTTATAATTTCTTCAATCCTTATACTCCACGTTTGTTGAGGGTATATTGCCGAAGATCTGTTTGGTGTGGAGTATAAGGATTGAAGAAATTATAAATTACACCACACAGATTTTCCTGCTTTTCGCGGAGTATAGCAAATTAAGCTTAATTTTGATAATATATCATGGATTTCCGCAAAGTAACGTAATTTTTTTATTAGAGATTATACAAGTTGGTTTAGTTTAAAATTTAGTTTAAGTAATTTTATGGGCTTTATTAGGAAACGTGGCAAAACGTCGGAATCATCTTGCAGTGTTTTTTTACGCTTTGACTTTTGGATAAATTATGACGAAATACTTCACGTTTATTGACTATTTCATCATTTTTTTTTCAGAGGAGACTAATAATAATATTCGTGCTCTGCGATAACTTGCGCATGCGCGGACGAATTCGCGAGCAAAATGTAGTGAAGCAGTAAAATAATTACTCTTATCGCTATCAAGTGAAGTTATTAGCGTAACGGATTCCTCAGCATCATTAATTAATTAAGATTGTAACAAAAAATCCACTAGTGCTTAGTAACAAATTTCCAACCTGATAAGTTTATGGAGGTCGTTAAAAACGCACTAATAAAATAATCTTCTAAGTACAGAAAATACACAGTGATTTTTTTATCTTCGAACATTGAGTCTTTTTAAACTATCCGGTCTTCCGTAACTATAAGCGATATTCAAAATAATTGAAGTTCACTTAACCAGTGACAAAAAAATAAAACATTTATTTAATTTCTCCATTTACAAATTTTGAAGCAGCTGATCAAGTAAAATGCCTAATCGAATACTTTTTCTGCTTCATGAAACGCCAATTGATTAAATTGATACCGTTGCCGCTTGCATTCGATAAAGGATTATTCTTACGCACCAAGCTATTAATTTTATTTCGTTAATATTTTTTTGTTATTCTTTTTTTTTATTTTTTTAATGAATAGTACACAATAGACAGGTTAACTAAGTCGAAAAATTCTCTCGTTAACTAAATTGTTATCTCTAGGCACTTCCATTGTTTTTTAAAATCTACATCTCTTGATGTAATAAAATTATTTCAGTGTTGCAATCTGAACATTTAATTTTACAAGTTTCAATTTTTGCTATACACGTCACTATTTGTATTTCGTCATAACTATTTACTACTTCCCTAAAAAGCTAAAACATTAAATAAAAATTCAAACATGGAAATAAACAAGTTTCAAAATATCTCCATTATCGATATATCGATAGTTCGCGTCACTAAAGTCCAGCATCTCTGGTAGTGACCGCGGGCATCCGGGCCCCGCCGTGGGAATGGAATCGCATCCCTAACCCCGATCCCGATCTTAAAGTAGCGAATGAGTTAGTGATGCTTTCAAAGATCGGGAGAACGGGGTGTCAAATTTGACGTAACAAACTCTATATTCTATATTTAAAAAACATCTGTAAGCCGCGTCTTTGTCTATGGTTTTGTTCTTTTTTAAATAACGCCGTGAGGTAATGTGAAACCGTGTGGTATCCTAGTCTTAAAAGTATCTCAAGTCTGTCTCCAGGATGCGTGTTTCTATATATATAAAATGTTATGTTGGTTTGTGTACATTGGCTAACATTTTAGCATCTTATAAAAGAAGTCGCTGTCAGTTTCTTCGTCGAAACAGTTTAAGGCGTACACGTGTTCGCGTAGGTACCATAATTTATAAGCTTGGCTTACTTATTTCATACATTTTCTTCAATTTCCATTTCAATTTCAATTTTTTGCATTTCACATTACATTGCCCATACATTGATCATAATTATAACACAATAATCAAAAGCAATTGTAATGAAAATCTGCAACAAAATCGAGGAGAAATATGTGTCCGTTTATTCTTTATAGTAGTATATTTAACTACCAAAAGCCTATAACATTCCACTGCAGGACTAGAGGCGTATACATAAGTCTGTCTGTAAGTTGAGGCTTGCCGATGGTGCTGAAAGTAGATTCTACGGAAAAGACGCCGCGCCGGCAGGAGTTGTCTTTTTCCAAAACAATTGTTATGTCAAACAAATTGTGTATGTAATTTTAATTAATTTTAACATTAATTAATTTTAATTTTAATTAATGTTAAAAATAATTAAAATTACATTATCTGTCGCTAAAAATAATAAATATATTAAGTATCTACATTAATATATAAATGAATACAGTGGCGTGCATAAGGGTTTTAAGGAGGGCAGGCACAAAGCAGGAAAATCGAATAAAATTTAAAAAGTCTCCTTCTATACAAGTTGTATGATTTTTTTGGGTAGTCAGTGTATTTGTGCATCTACGCAGTGCACGCCTCTGAATATACATGATATATATATAAATATATATATATTATATATCTAGTGGTGAGCCCCTGATTAAGATTAATAGTAATATACTAAGATAAATATAAAATTAAGTACATAATGTGTAAAAGTCCACGAGAGCTACTGACGGCAAATTGTAATTCAGTTTGGCAGACTGTGTTAAATTGGTTGTTTATATTAAGTACGTTAAAATCTGCAGGTACATATTAATAAATAAAAAAAATTGTTAAGTTATTTGAAAAGTGCTCAACTGAATTCTTGAACGGACTTCGTATTATTTATGCAACCACCGCCATTTTTGATTTTGACCGTTGCAGAAAAGTTACTAAACAAAGTAGAAGAATAAGGGAATTGTTCTGGAAAGCCGAATAAACTCGACCGGGTAAACAAAGGAAACATGAACGTGTGCAAAAGAGGAGCTGTTGAGTTTCTTGCCGGTCTCTTGGTAGAATCTGTCTTCCGAACAATGGTAGAGTACATACAAACAGACAGAACTGGCGTTCCAAAAGTGCATATGTAGGGCCTGCTTGAAATAAATGAATTTTGAATTTTAATTGTCGAATTACTGGCTGTTTCCCGCGTTCTTTCTCAGCGTTTATTACGGTTCTATACAAATCCCGTGGCAACGATTTTTTTACTTGGATGAAAAGTATGTTTGCTTTGCGTCTTTTCAACTAACTCTATGCCAACAACAAGTTAAACAGTTGCTTAGTTAGCGCGTTAAGGACGAACAAACAAACAAACACGCTTTCCCGTTTTTTATATTAGCAAGGATAGAATTTTCAATTTAAATTTGTTGTTAAATAAACATTAGCGTCTAGGTCCCACTAAAATGAAAAGCGGTTATATGATTCTATGAAGCTTAAACGATCCTTGTCCAATAGTTTACTATCCTTAGCGGTGACTTTGAACTTTAGGCACTCGAACTCTGTCATGTTGCGAGCACACAAACAATGATACCCTCCTATTCCCAGCCAGTTAAAGTTGAAAATCGATTGAACTATTGTTACTTATGTGCAGATTACAGTGGTTTTGCGTCCACATGTGCGGTTCACGATATTGGCCGTAATTGTTTAATCATTTAATATAACCGACATTTCGGCGTTCGGCGGCAGGTCAACGGTTGACACGCAGTTTTTCTCCTCGTTCATGGTTATCTCAATTCTTTTATATGGATTGTGAGAAAGAGTCTAAGTAGGTGCCGATGAACTAAATGCGAACAAAATACTAAATTAAAAAAACATAAGGAAATGAAATCTATCATGAAACCCAAATTCGATAATACTGCTATAGTGTAAGACTGAGTCGCAGTTATTATCGCCCATCTCTGGAGAGAGAACCAGTGGCGTGCATAGAGGGTGTGCACAGGGTATGCAGATCATACCTATGAAATGAAAAAAACGAGTACGAGTTATAAATACTTAAGTGTTAGAGTTATAATACTTTTTATAACTCTTACAATGCTTATCCTTAACTTTTTATAACTCGTACTAAAGATTTCCTTAATATTATATCATATGCTTATTAGGTATAATATTATATAAAATTTCTCACTATTTGCTTGTTGTGTTATTCCTGTATAATTGAGGAAGGCTGACTACTGGAACACAGTTTATACTAGTTCAGTAGTCAATGAACAATTGGATTGTTTTTACAATTGCACATAGGTATTTTGCGATGTAAATGTACCTACCTAATAACCATAACCTATAAATATTATACATCTAAATCATTTGTGAAGTTTTTACAATTTTGTATTTTGTAGTTGCTATGTGTACAATATGTAATGAAATAAATAAAAAAAAAAAATATATGCATACCCTGTGCATACCCTCTACGCACGCCACTCGCGAGAACCACACTTAAAATAAATCTAGTGAGATGAATACAAATAAAAGCCTAAAAACCTTTTGAATTAAATTCAATTGAATGCGTTGATAAACTCTAATTTTTTTTCTTACATTTACACTAGTGGAGCTTTTTGTGACAGAGCTCGTCCGGAGAAGTATTACCACCATTCTTAATTCTTCCGCCAAGCCGCACTGTTACAATGATGTGTATGTCTTATGTCGGTGGTTGCTGGTGTAATAATAGGATGCGGTTTAACCCCTATGCTCGTTTTGATGGGCAAAGGGTGGCACGTTGCAGGACAAAGATTCTGGCATAACCTGGGAAGTTGGAGGAGTTGCTGTGTTTGTAGGCGTAGATTACCCACTGTCATACCCCTTATTCCGTTAACAGCTTCCAGAATATCTACAAAACACTGTGTTTATTTAAAATCAACGACGTGATGGAAAATTGTTAGAAAATTGAACCGGCCACATAGGTTTTCGGTTTGGTCGTATGTTGATTTTTAGTAATCATTTTGTCCGCCTTTTATAATGTTTATTAAAAACACCCTGGGATAAAAAGTTAGTTTTATTAGTTAGGATCAAATTCAATTAGACACGTGTTTTGGTTAAATGTGATAGGAACCAAGTAAAGCACCGATTTTGACGGAGATCTTTGCGTTTGGCGGAATTGTTTAAAAAATAAATGTTCACGTTACCTAGACGCTATAAATATCTAATAATTCCCCAGAATACATATCAGTGCTTAAAACTAACTCGGAACTGCGGAGTACGTACTCAGGACGCACAATGTCTCCTGCCAATCGTTTATAAATGGAGCCGGTGCGATCGCTAGGTTTTGGCAAAGGTCACGGACCCCGAATGACACAACAGGGACGTTGTACCTTAATTCAGCACAGCTCAATGGGCACTTCTCATTGCAGTCATACGAACTACTTTGATTTGTTTACAATTTTAAACCTTGCCAGATTGTATTTTATCTTTCTCAAAAACTAAATTAGTTTTACGCTTTAAGATTTCTTCCAGAAAATTAAAACGTAGTTTTTCTTATTGTTTCACATCTGTAAGAATAGTGATGCGTGAGTTTTATGGTAATAATTTACATCAAACGAGTCGCAGGGAGCTGCTGGACACAAGCGGTACAAGACCTTGGTATTTGGAACACCCTTCAAAGACCTATGTCCAGCAGTGGACATTCATTGGTTTTGAAAAATGCTTAAATGCTTTATTGTTATAAATATACATTCTATAGGTATATATTAATTATCAGCATCTAATATATAATACTGTAAGTTTATATTTGATATTATATATATATATATATATGCTAATATATATGTTTATTTATATGCACCACCTACCTCTCTTCTTGAGCTGTGTTTTACACCTTTGGTTGCCTGGAAGAGATCGCTATTGAGCGATAAGGCCGCCAAATTGTATACATTTCGTTAAATTTTTACTAACACTTTTTCAATATGTTTATGTGGTGTACAATAAAAGTTTATTCATTCATTCATTCATTCATAAATACTTATAATATACAAATAAACATCCAGACACTGAAAAACATTCATGTTCATATCACAATTTTCTTTTCCAGTAGTGGGGATCGAACCCACGGCCTTGGACGCGGAAAGCAGGGTCACTGCCCACTGCGCCAACCGGCTTTCAATAAAAAGAAAACCATCGCCTATAAACACAGCAAATACGGCTTTATGTTTATCAACCTAAATAGTATGTGTTAGGCATCATGTGTATGTAATTGATTTGACAACCACGCTGACCGAGACACAACAATGCTGCTTAGCGGCAGAAAAAAAATGGCTTCGGTACTTCCCCGAACGAGTTCGGTCACATACAGCACTATTACTACAAAAAAAGGTACCCATTAACTTTCTACGAGTTTATCTGGACGTATATAAAGTTAGGAAATCTAACCATCGGGGTATCCAGGACAATCTTGTATTCCGGAATATACGAGTAAAATCACCTTTTCCTCAAATCTCTACATTTTCCTTCCGGCAAGAAATGTAAGGCAACAATTTATTCAAATGGAAATTCCAACATTCCACTTCATCATTGTTACATATATAATATATATATAATACAGATTGTATTATATATATGTTTACGTTATATCATTATTTTCTCAGCCTTTGTTTTCATATATTATTAGTTAGGTACCTATGTTTTTATCAGCCACTGTTGGACATAGATCTGTTGTAGTTACAAATTCTTGAGCCGCTATGATCCAGCGGTTCTCTGCGACTCGTTTAAAGCCATTGGTTCACCACGTCGTTGGTTTACCAATGCTGCGTCCGATGCGAAGTCATTATCTAGCACCTTTGGACCCCAACGTCCATCGGATCTCTGAGCTATGTGTCCATCTTATTGCCACTTCAGCTTCTCTACTCGTTGAGCTATGTCGTTAACTATACTACTATTCTTCTACGTACCTCTTATCTCCTCACTCTTGATTTGACACCAAACGTAGCTAACTCCATCGCCCGCTGAAAGATAGAATAATGAATTGTAAACAGTCAGACATTACGTTTCGAAAGTGCATTTGGAGTCAGCTTACTTGATATAAATTTATTTGGAATTTGAATTTGACTTAAGCCTGCGTAAAAATGCACGGAATTTAAAAAAAAACAGCGGCTGGAGTTACTTGTCAGATATTTCGTGCACCCAAGTAAAACAATCTAGAACAATTCTGTTTATGTAACAGCTAAAAATAAAAGTGCATTACAATTATTAATTGTAATCTCGCTCGTACAAGTAAATATTTAAAGGCAAGTTATTGTTTTTGTTTACTATGATAAGGATGTTTATATCATTCTATGACGCTTTGTACTTATTTTGTATCTACTTATATTAATAATTGGCTTCAAACTTCTTCACCTACAGCTGCATGTCCACCATGCATGCACCAAAACGTTTTTATGGGTTTTTAAATTTTCCACTTCGCGGACATGCTCTGCCACAAGAAGCTACAACTCATCATCAACCCATGAGCGGCCCACTACGGGGCACGGGTTTCCTTTCAGAATGAGAAGGGTTAAGGCCGTAACCCACCGTGGTGGCCAAATTCGTAGGGTTGGCTTATTTGTAAAGTAAACTAGTTTCTTCTCGTATTTATTTTCTGACCACCTGTCACCGATGGACCTTGGGGTCTCATAGGCACCGCAAAAAGCATCGGTACGCTACACTATGTACACCATAATTATAATTATAATTATTATAACGTGTAATATGCATGTTGTTAGTGCTCTTAAACAAATAAATAAATAATGCCGATGATTTAATAACATTTTCTTCACACATGATTGTCAAGGGAACCTTATAACATAGACATAAGTGTCATAATCCATGATTTAAGACACGCGTATTTTACTCGAAAAGTGTGCTAAAAATCTTCGTACGAAACTCGGCTTTCTCAGCGCGCTCGCTGTCAGCTAACGCGCCTAATACCGCCTCGACTGTAAAATGCAATGTTACCAAACTAGATACATAATCTACTAAGTGCGGATTGGTAGACTTCACACGCTATTGAGAACATTATGGTCAACTCAGGTATTGACGGCCGACTGGCGCAGTTTGCAGCGACCCTGCTTTCTGAACCCAAGGCCGTGGGTTCGATTCCCACTACTGGAAAGTGTTTGTGTGATGAGCATGAATGTTTTTCAGTGTCTGGGTGTTTATGTGATTTTCTAAGTATTTACGTATATAATTCATAAGAATATGTATGTCATCCTAGTACCCATAACACAAGCTACGCTTACTTTGGGGCTAGATGGCGATGTGTGTATTGTCGTAGTATATTTATTTATTTATTATTCGTAACAATGTTTACTTTAGCGTGAAGCAAGTGATATTTAATTGCTCAAATTAAACTCTGAAAAGTTATAGATACGTGCCGGGGATAGAACTCGGTCCCCCGAAAGAGAAGAGGAACCCTTACCCGCTAGGCTATCACCCTTTCTTGTATATGACCTTTATTTTTGTACTACAGGTGCTATATTTATGTACGAGTGCTAAATTAAGAGGGGATACGACAAAAAATGTCCCACGCGCTTCCCAGGTCATTGGCGTTCGTCCTGCTAGGGTTCCTGGGGTATGAATGACCTTACTATACGCGCGCATGCAATGTACATCTTGCACCATAGATATAAACGTCTATGGAGTGGTACATTGTATTCAGTCGTATATCTGGAAAATAAAATTTAAATTCAAATTAAAAAAATATATGTTCATGTAGGCCTATCACACGCACTTATGAAGCTATAAACACATTTACATAATTGTGAGCTGATGGTGATAACTACGTTGCCGACTTAAACCTATAGCTAGGAGGGTCACTAAAGCGCCTTGGTCTAAAAAGAGCCCACACGAATCTTAGCCAGGTAATTTTTTTGATAAACTTTTGTATCGTACAAGTAATCCTTAACATTATATTATTATTGTTCTATAAGATTACGGCTTATATATAAACTTTGGTCTTGTTAATCTCAAAGATTCAATTCGGTGATTTGTTATGAAAATTTCCATATTATTTCACCAATACAGATAGTATTTCCAAAAACTGTAAAACTCTGTAAGTAAAGCTTTTTGTGGCAAAGTTCGCCCGGGAAAACACTACCACCGCCAACTCCACTTACAAGCCTTCCCTCAAGGCAAAGCCCACGCCCACTCCCATGGCCATGCCAAATCCCACAGCCATGCTCTATTCCATGATACTAACCCATGACAACTCCAAATTCCTCGGCCACGCCCCTTCTCACGACCACAATAAATCCCACGACCAGTCCATTCCCACTGCCCCGCCCACGCCCACTCACACGGTTTTGCTTACAGCATTTTACGCCACGCCCATTTCTGTTTCCACTCCCATGCCCTCACACGCTCCTACTCCCAATCCCAAGCCCACTTAGTCAAGATTATTTTTTAATTGTTATTAGATCAAAATTACGACTTACACTACACTACTACTACTACACTTTGTTAATTAAATTGATTTGTAGAAAATGTTGTGTATTTTATATGCCTAATTGCTTATACCAAATAAAAAAAGGATCGCATTGGAGGAGCGTGGAAGTAAAAGCTCTAACCTTCTTTGCGTTCGTCATCGTTCCGTAGACTAATGAATATTAAAACGGTTATAACATTGAACATGGTTGGTTATTTTATAATACCTCAATAAAAATCATGTCACGTACAATGTTGTATGTCTATGGATTAATAATATCAATGTATCACGCTACAGGTATTGTGGTGTGAGTGACTTACGGATGTGTGCTTGGCGTCACAGCGTCTAAGAAAAAAAAACGATCGTCTTCAGGATTTTTTTGGGTTAAGTTGGATCTGTTTTTGTTTGGTTCACCTCTTCGGGAGTCTGCCAACGCTGCGTGTACAGTTGCAAGGTCGCCATTCCAGCACCTTGGGACCCGTACGTTAAAATTATTTCAGGTACTTAGGCCAAATAAACTTGAAGGTTTAACTTTTGAAACGAAAGATTCTACTAAGCCCTACATCATCATATCCACCCATTAACGACCCTCTACACGACACGGGTTAAGGCCGTAGTCCACCACGATGGCCCAGTGCGGATTGGCGGACCCCACACACTTTTGAGAACATTACGGAGAACTCTCAGGCATGCAGGTTTCCTCACGATGTCTTTCATCACTGATGAAGCAAGTGATATTTTAATTGCTTTTAACGCATAAAGCTTAGAAAAGTTAGAGGTTAGCTGGGATGCAAACTCGGGCCCCCTAAAGTGAATCGAGATTCTAACCACTGGGCTATCACTGCTTTTTCTATAGATATAAATAACTAGGTCGTCGTAGTTCCACAATAATTTCATCAACTTTTTTTTTTTATTAATTATTATACTAAAATTCAGTAGGTATAATTTATGAATGAATGAATGAATGAATACACTTTTTATTTTTATTGTACACCAAAGAAAAAAAGTAGTTACAGAGATATAAATACATAGCAAGAGAGTACAATTTGGTGGCCTTATCGCTACATAACGATTTCTTCCAGGGAACCAATGGCGTAAAAAGAAAAAAACATAGAAAAGAGGTAGGAAATTTATGTTCATTAATCATGCTAATTTCAAACTTATGAACCCCACACACTCTTGAGAACATTACGGAGAACTCTCAGGCATGCAGGTTCCCTCAGAGGTCCGTGCTGGGATTCAAACTTGGTGCCCCTAAAGTGAATCGAGGTCCTATCCACTGGGCTATAACCGCTGTTTCTATCTTTATATATATATTTCTTGTGTGCTTGTGTATGTCACTGAACTCCTCCTAAACGGCTGGACCGATGTGAATGAATTTTTTGGTATGCGTTTGGGTGGCACCCTGGATGGTTTAGATTCACAAATCAGCCCGACAGATAGCGCTGGGTTCCGCTAGTAGATAAAGATAACTAGGTCGTCGTAGTTCCACAATGATTTCATCAACTTTTTTTTTTTTATCAATTATTATACTAAAATTCAGTATAAGTTATGTTCATCGATCATGCTAATTTCAGACTTGATCAAAATATAGATAGTCTTTAGAATATGACATAACGTTTACTTATACTTGCCGCCTGAAACCATGTTGCACAGATAGTATACATACAAATAAATTAATTAAACTAATTAATATATATAATTGTTTTTTTTTTATTAGATTTTTGGTTGGTTTTTTTTTTGTATAGCGACACCGCCTAAAACAGCGGGGGAAAGGTCTCTGCACTTATTTTTGAACCTTTAAATATTTTGGTGTCTATATTAATAGTTTAGTGTTAAAAGTGCGTAAGAAAACTTTTCGACGATGTAAACCAAGTGTCAATTAGGCTAGTAAAACTTGAATTACAAACTTCTATTTTGGTGTTTTTAAAGAGCGATAGTTGTATTGGCTTTAAGACAACTATTTAGCGTATGAAAACACATACGTTACTACTATCGCCAAAGGTTGTCTGGGAGAGATCGCTTTAGCGATAAGACCGCCTTTGCACACCTAAACTAGTTTTTTTTTTTATTATTTTTGTAATTGTGTTTCTTTGTATTTTGTTTTTGTGTGTGCAATAAAGAATTTAATAATAATAATAATAATACGTGTATCTGCAATCGCACATTTTTTTTTTTTGGAGGTTTCAAAAGCTTTATTGCTTGGGCAGGACGGAGGTTAACGCTGTAATTGTTACAACAAAACACTTTCCTATGTTATGTGCGTTTTAAACAATTAAAATTTCACTTTAAAAAAAAAAAGATAGTAATACCGTGCAAGCCTGACAGTTCGCCATAATTTCCTTAAAGGCGTGTCTAAGGCATACTATCTTTTTGTTATGTCTTGAAATGTAACGTAGGATCTACGTGGGTGATATATATAACGTGTAAAAGAATTAGGAAATAATATTGAAGGATTTCCTAAGGTATTAATTACCCTGTAAAAATATTAAATCAAAATAAGCATATCTATTTTTCCATAAAAACTAATTAAAAAAAAAAACAAGTGTTTACTTATGATGATACTATTGAAGATAAAAGATCGACACGTGCATAGTACCTACGCTACGGGACATGTACCTAATAAAGTGACCGGAGGCACATGATTTTATTTTGCATGTGATGTTTTTATTTATTTATTTATGTTTATTAGGACTACCAACAAAATTACATGTATTATACTTATGAAAGCTAAAGGTTACAAATGACACATAATTTCACTTATAGGTAGTCACAGCATGCACTGGTTAGTATGTACGATAACTCAATTTTATACAAGCATTATTAAAAGATATGTAAATTTATAATAATAAAATTTAAACAGAAAGCTTCATAAGTGCCTGTGATAGGCCTACATGAATAAATAAATTTTGAATTTGAATCTTGAATGTTAGGGCTGTATCTCATTTCTCTCAGTAATAACCATGGCAGTCGTTTACTGAAATACTGCTAAGTTTTCGGTTTAACAGATAAGTCTCAGAGACATAAGCCCGTGAAGTATTATTTCGGATTTATTACTTGTGTGAGGTCTACCAATTCGCACTGGGCCTGCGTGGTGAAACCCTTCTCTATGTTGGAGGAGACCCATGCCCTCTTGTGGGCCGATAATGGCTTGATATGATGCTACAGCATTATCTGTCCTCGAATTGGTAAAGTAACTTTCTGAAATAACGAGTATCCTACGTACTTCCTGAACGATCCTTAGCACTTCCATTTCGGAGCTTTACCAGAACAAATAGACAGATAGAAATACAATGTTCTAAAAATTGTTTGTTATTTTTTAGTTTTTTTGTGAAAAACTGTGATTTTGACGGCATGCACATTTCCATAAAAGTGCCATTTTAATAAAAACGTACTTAATTTTTTTATCTGCATGTATTTCTGTTTTAAACAACATTAGTGGTTTAACCCATATAAATTTGACGTAGTTACAAAGATAACGGAATCAGCTGTAAATTAGCTTAATATGCCCCCAGAGTTAGTAGCGATAAAAAAATTATTGTTATATAAAACATGAGTAGGTATCATACAAACCGATGGATGCCCACTGCTGAACATATGTTTTTTTTGTTTTTTATTGGTTCTGTTTGTCTCTTGATGTTGTTTTACCACCTCCTATATGGATTACACAACCTTTTATTTTTTTGTTTGTGTGTTCAACGTTTTTGGAGCGAAAAGTTCTTTAGTGGCGTTCAGCAATTTTTGGTCGCGGACACTGATGACCTCGGCATGCTCATGACATTTTGCGCCAATATATCGACGGTACCAGTATATATATATGCGTAGTAGTCATATATATATATATATACTGGTACCGTATATATATATATATATATGACTGATGAATAATTATAAGAATACTATACATAAATACTTATAAAATACAGATAAACATCCAGACACTGAAAAACATTCATGTTCATCACAGAAACATTTTTCAGTTGTAGGAATTGAACCCACGGCCTTGGACTCAGAAAGCACGGTCACTGCCTACTGCGCCAATCGGCCGTCATATATAAAACATTGTACCCTCAATCGGCTACGCAACATCGTATCCGAACGCTAACTCGCTTGGCAGCATATCTTTGTCGGTAGGTTGATTACGATAGCCAAAGCCTCCTACCATACTAGAACAGATGAAATTAAGAAATTATAGTCCCAAAGTGCTTCGAACTTGGGACTTACGGGACTACTTGTAAAACCACAGCGCTACTGCGCTAAGTAAACGCATGTTCTCTGGCACTGGGTCACTTTAGCACGATCGAGCTATGTACCCATCCACTGACTTGGCGATGTCTTAGCGATTTCTGTTACCCTGGTTCTTTTTTTCTACCATTTTTGTTGTAGGTCCGAAAACCATCGCATATATACAGAGCAAAAATTCGCAGGGCCAAGGACACTACCATGTAACGTGCAGCCCTTGTCCATCAATCTGAGGCGTAGGTTTTAAGCCTCATGGGCCTGCAATTACACCGGCAACAACGCCCTTCAGACCGGAGCACAGAACTGCCACGATGGTGCTGTGAAGCAGAAATAAACATGGGGGAGATACTTCGCCGGACGAGCAGTAAAAATAAACTTGTAGTGCAGTTTACTTGGCTGCACAAAATTAGTTATTCAATTAGGGGTAATTGTATATCTTTTTATAAAAAATTACCAGAGGCAAGAGGCAGTTTTTATTTTTTATTTTTTTGTTAACCTGATTTAATATTTGTATGTGCATAAAGACTTTTTCTTCTTCTTCTTCTTCTTGAGATGTCTCTAGAAGGTTCAAAGTTTATATAAAACGTAAGCTTATAAAATTTTATGTTTTTTAATTATTCCATGTATGATAATAAAGCTTGGGCATGAATTGCTCTAACTTCATAGCTCACTGTGGAATGGTGATAACAAAAAAACCTGGTTTAGTTTGTTGTGGGCTCTTCTTAGACCAGGGCGCGTTTGGTACCCTCCAAGCTTTAGTTTTAAGTTAACGAATAACTTACATTAGGAACAAAAGGTGCGCCTTCCAACCCGAGGACTAATCTCCAACGGGTGGCGGATTCCACTCATAATAATTTTAAATGACAATATAAGATGGTTATAACAAAAAAAAAACACCCGGCTAAGTTTGTTGTGGGCTTCTTCTTAGAGCAGGACGCGATTGGAACCCTCTTAGCTTTAGTTTTAAGTTTACGAATATGTTTATCGCCATCATCTCACTACCGTGTTATCCTCATGTAATGTACGCATCAAAAGTGCCCACCTATTGGCCTACTTGAATAAAGATATTTTTGACTTTGACTTTGCATCCATCGCCAGGAGGTCCTCATCAAGAGGGAAGGCGGCGTTATTTAGGCAATGCCTAAATAAGTAACGCCTAATCTAAGGACATTTCCAGCCATAAATCAACCGTTCAGCAATAGTTATCACCTAAGAGTTGGTGAAACGTTTTTTTATTCTATAGACATCGCCTTAATCGTTAGGCATTTAGGCGATAGTGAAAACGTGCATAAATATTCTTATCAAAACCGTTTTAACAACGATGTTCCGGAGGCATAAATCACTTTTCGATAACTTATTATATAAAAATAATTAAATCGAATTATCACACCAAAATATTGCAAGTATAATATTTGCATTTAGTTGATATCACGAAAATTGGCACTTAAATCTGAAACGAAAGAGTTGATATTTAAATACTTTAAAAAATTTGAGTACAATGATTGAATCTCCTTGCCCACTAACGTAGTCGTTGTGTCCATTGTCACTATCCGATATTAGTGACGTCGATAATTTCTCATTGATTAATCAAATGAACATCAAAATTTTACTCTAATCAGCCTAAAATAGGCTTTAGGTATAATATTTGTTGCATTATTGGATGTGACGGTGATAACTCGATTTGTTAATTTAAAATTAAATATACATGTTTCCAAATGGGCCTTGGATTTAGAAGATATTTGCAATAAACTAGGCTTAGCATTAAAAGAACTTATAAATATATATTTAGTATTTTTTGATGTTTAACTGAAACTTGGAATGAAATAAGATTCTACCCTGAATTAACACATACACATTCCGAATAATTTTAAAGCTATAGCAATGAAATAACATCACATAATCTTATTGCTTTGTTCTGTCTGGGCCCAATTCTATAGTCAACCGACCACAACCGGCTCATGCAAACGAAGTCACAAGCAGAAATATAAGTACAAATATAAACGAGCTTCGCAGCTGTTTAATTTCGCATTAAAACACATGCTAAATGTTAAACATATTTTTAAAACACATGCTATGCCTCGGTGGTCTATTGGTTGGCATGTTTAGCTACCGATCACGAAGTGTTTTAAAAAATGGTAATTTTAGCAGGAAATAGCACGAAGTTGAAAAATCACCGTATCATAAATACACTTAAAATGCATTGATAGTTTTAGTAAAACTATCAATGCATTTTAAGTGTATTTATTGTATATGTACAATAAAAAAATGGTAACAATAATGAAATAAAAATTTAAAACCGTTCTCCAGAGACCGCCCTTACGGGCTATCCCAGAAAATTCAAATTAGATTTTTTTTTCGGTCTGGCTAAATTTTTTTAGTCCACGCAGATGGAATAGCGAGCCGAAACTAGATTTTCTTATATTTTTACGTGTATCTTTGTTTTTTTTTCCTTCATGGTAGCCCTTCACTGCAATTTCCTTCGGTGGTAAGTGATGATGCAGTCTAAGATGGTACCTTCCCAACCTGTTAGGGAGCATGTTAGTCATACCCCTAATTAGTTTCTTCGCTACATCGGACCGGAACACTAAATCGCTCAGCGGAACGTCTTTGTCGGTAGGGTGGTAACTAGCCAAGGCCAAAGCCTCCCACGAGACCAGACCAGAGAAAATTCAGAAATTATAAATTTCCATATTGCCCCTGCCGGGGAATCGAACCAGAGGCCTCCTTCACCGTCAGAGAGGTCGTTAAAATCTACCCCGTTAGAACGAGTAGTAAATATTTTATGTTGGTTACGATCGGCCATATAATTTTTTTCAAACTTTTCCTATTCTTCCCAACAAAAAATATAGGGTTGTATGAAGGGGGGCAAAAAAATATCGGATAATTAAAATAAATATATAATAATAATTAAAATGATGCCGTATACCTACCCACTAAGTATATATTGTTATCCACATTTAACGTGTATGCTTAATCTTTGTCCTTAAGATAAATGTCAAAAACAGAGAATGAATTCATCATTTTCAACAATTAATTTTAACATAATTTAAGGATTCAAAACCTTAAGAAATTTCAATATAATACTTACCATTAAATTTTTTCACTTGAATAGTAAAGTATTTCGAATTTGATTGACGAGTTGTGAGTTTTATTTCATCGCAAACCCACTTTAATGTTCCAAGATCCTTCAGCCGATTATCTCTTAAAGGGAATTAAAAAGTCAACGAGCAACTCCGCTATTTGCTGTCACCGTTCACTCGCAGACCACACCTTTAGATTAAAATTCGTGATAGCACAATGTGAACGCACTAATAACCCACGCCTTTTAGTTCTTCACAGACTCGCACCATCTCTCGAACAGTTGATCAGCGGCGGCTACCATGCGCGCGCGTTCTATCGAATTCAAAAATGGAATCCCGGAACGACGGATTCCAATCGGGAAGGCGCGGAAAATTCAAATTCAGAATTGAATGAAGGAGTACCGGTGTTAAAAACGTTCACTTAGAAGTGATAAAAAAAAGTTCTAATTTTGAAAAATGGAAAAGAGATTCGGGATAATTTCGAATTTGGAATACCGTATATACCTACCTATTTTCAGTGAATGTGTATTTTTTTTAGCCAAGTTTCTTGATTCGTGCTTATAGGTAGGTACTGTTTATTAATATTATGATTTAAATAAAGCCAATATACAAAAAAGTTTTCTTAATTTTGGGTATTTTATAATGATACCTGAAAACAAATTAAGTATATTGGATACTTTGCATGCATATTTTATCTAGCTGTAGATAACATGTCCAACAAAAAAAAAATTGAATCTGATAAAAACGTCATTTTATTTTCTTGTAACCAAGTACGTCTAAATCACAGCTATTCCAAATAATAAAAAACTTTACACGTTATTTAAATTGGATATTGCAACTTTACAAAACCGCTTTATCTAAAATCAAGACAAACTAATTAAAGTCCAAGTAGGAAAACATTGTAGGTACAAAACTTATATTAATACATAATATATAATAAGATAAGTTAAAATGTAAAATTATTAAAAAACTCAAAAAGGAAGATGACAGCTATAAAGTAAGCTTTGATTAAAATTGTATTTTTCATAATGGTATAATATCAGTACTAATTTACTTTAAAATCTAAGCGTCATCAAAACTTAGCAAATAACTAGAGTGACGAGCAAAAGCTTCACAAAGAAATGACGCACAAACGCACACCGAATCCGAATGCATTTTATACGGGAAAACCATAATGCCAATATTTCTCATAAAAAAAATAGAGCCCAAAATAGAAAAGTCATTTCGATTAAATAGGTACTATTTTAAAATAAGAATATTAATATTTAATAATATAGATACATAATAAACATTTTTTTTTTTTTTTTTACATTATTAATAACTGCATATAATGTGTGGTCTTATATGTGTGTGTGCTGTGGTCTTATCTGGAGGTTTTTCTGTCTAGTGCGAGGCTTCGGCTATGGCTATTACCACGCTACCGACAAAAACGTGCCGCCAAGAGATTTAGCGTTCCGATTAGGAGTACCTCACCATCATCATCAAATCAATCGATAGACGCCCACTGCTGGACATATGTCTTTTGTAGGGAGTTCGAATTCCACGGTTTTGCGCCGCTTGGGTCCAGCGGCTATCTACGCCGCGCTTAATGTCGTCTGTCCACCTCGTTGCGAAGTACCTATGGGTCTTATATAACTAAAAAACCCCTTCATTACAGTCGTTACCATCTTGAAGTGCATTTCCTCTTCCCATCGCATGAAATTGCAGCCATGGATGGGCTAACTTGAAATAATAAAAAAAATACAGAATCTATTATTATATTTTTATATTGATTTATATAAAAAAAAAATATATATATAATCTGTATTTTAAATTTAGCACATGACTTCTATGTTCGATGGTAACGGGATTTTAGGTGTGGCAGTATTATAAAGCCCATACTCCTATATCCTGGTGCAAGGCGTCGGCCGGGGCTAGTTGCCACCCTTCCGACAAAGATTAAGCCTAAGCGAGTGTTTAAAGCAAATCAGCGTTCCGGTACGATGACGCGTAGAAAAAAAACAGGAGTATGGGCTTTATAATACTGCCACACCTAGAATCCCGTTACCATCGAATATAGAAGTCATGTGCTAAATTTAAAATACAGATTATATATATATTTTTTTATTTTTTTTTATCTTTTATATAAATCAATATAAAAATATTAGCAATAACCATACGATCACCAATGGGCTCAATAAGCGCCTACTTTAAGTTCATCACATCCATGGTTCTGATCACCTTTTGTCACACAATATGTATAGAATAAATCGTGTCTGAACACAATGAATAATCCCTATCCCTATCCCTACTAATATTATAAATGTCAATGTAAGTTTGTTTGTTAAGGCTTAGCCATACTGAATACTTTAAATTTTACTAGATCTACAAATAAATTTAATGCCACATCAAAAAACAAAATCAAACGCAGACGAAGTCGCTTGCAACAACTAGTTTAATAATAAGTTAGTAATTTATTAAAAAATGATTCCTTTGGATTTGCTATCTATATACAATAGAATAGAATAGAAAAACTTTATTGCAACACAGCACAATAGGAAAAAACACAAACAAAACATTAATAGTTCTTAGTGCTAGGATGCAAAGGCGGCCTTATCACTAAAAGTGATCTTTTAAATGCAACCTGAGCGTACGAGACCGATAAAAAAGTGGAAAGTTTGTTAGACTAGGGCTTGAAATAATTGTGGATGTGGGGTTAAGCTGTAACAAAACAACGAAAATCCTTGGACGTGTGTTTCACGCCTAACTTTCTCCTAAACAGCTGGACCGATTTTGATGAAATTATTTGTGTATATTGGAAAACGTTTCTGGTTGGTTTGAAATCACAATTGGACCCGGTAGCTGGCGCTGCTTAACCGGACAGGACGATGTCTGCCGGGTCCGCTACTATTTAAATGTATAAATAAATAAATGACGTTTAATTTGAAGTAATAATAAAAAGAATATAATACTTAGCATCGGCCTGACGTGCCACCCTTTTATCAGTTAATAATCACAGAGAAAAATAATGGATTTTAATATTTTTATTATCTTTAACAGTAAAAAGTAAAAGGTACACCAGACATTAGCTAATCAGTGCTTAGCCAAAAGGAGGAAAAAAAGTAAACATTTAACATGCTTGTTTATGTAGTCGGAATATTTGTATTTCTCATCTATTTTGATAGAATATTCACAGGCGTATGGCATTTTCTAAGAATAAGCGGTTTGAATTATGATAAAAAATAAATAAAAAAAAAACTTAAACTATAAAATGATGTTGGGAAAGATCACTCTGCTGAGTTTCTTGCCGGCTCTTCTCAGTGGAATCTGCCTTCCGAACCGGTGGTACAGTCACTACAAACAGACTGACGTTTCGAAAGTGCTTATAAATTAGGCCTAATTGAAAAAATGGATTTTGTTTTTTTTTTTTTAATTTTGTTATATTTTATATTATCAATAGAAAAAAAATCTTTAAACTATCAACTGTCCAACCTTTTTTAGAAAAACTAAAATGTTGACTAACTAACTAGCTAACTTCATGGTGTCAGTTTTCGTGACGGCGTGCGCGCGCATCGTAAAAATTTACTAATTTTTTATTTCACATTTTTCCCTAAGCGCCAAAAGAAGTATAACTTCTAACGCTTTCTTTTTTAATGTTAAAAGCAGATCTAATATTCTTCTAAAAGAAATGCGTTTTTAATTCTTTTTCTGTTTTGTGAGACGCATGAATTTTTTTCTATTAATACTGAAATCCTATTCGTTCCGGGCAAAGCCTCGAGGCCCACGTCTTCGCCGTGCCTAGAAGGTTCCACAACAAAGTTTCTGATGTTTTCCTATTAGCGTACCCGTTTCTGGGTAGTAGAAAAACACGAAGGCGCGCAATAAATCGGGGTAATCGACGTTATAAATAATTATCTATTAATAAGTTATCTTATCTTTTGTGTTAAAAATAACTATTAGGTTGGAACCGCGTTATCATTCAGCGGAAACGTTGGTTCGTACTTTATAAGCTTTAACATCATTGCGACCGTGACTTCGACCGTCGTTTGGCGACCCCTTGTTATAAGAGCCGTATACACGTGGCACTAATGAAGACCACCCTGGCTAAGCGAGGAGCGCTGTGGCTTTAAGTGCGAGGTCTAGGGTTCGTTTCTGAATTCTTGGGAAATCTGGGCATTTATGATTTTTGAGTTTTCTCTTGTCTAGTCTTGTGGGAGGCTTCGGTCGTTTCTAGTAACCAACCTACCGACAAGGACGTGCCGCTAAGATTAAGCGTTCCGGTACGAATCGGTGGTAGAGTCACTACAAACAGACTGACTTGACGTTTCAAAAGTGCTTATTAATTAGGCCTACTTGAATAAATGAATTTTGAATTTTTATGAATTTTGATGTTGCCTAGAAACCTTGGGACATGGGTTTATATAACTGCCATACTCCTTAACAGGTTAGGTTTAATATAACTGCCATACTCCTTAACAGGTTATTTTGAGTGTATAGATCAGTCTTCTCGCGAAAAGCTTCGACCAACGTCTTAAGAAGCTTTCGCTTGGTTTTATATCAAGGGTCGGATACAGAAGGCTCTTATTGTAGGGAGGTTCCTCACTCTGGAGCCTACCGCCCGTTGCTTAGGCATTCAAAAGCCCCGCAAGCGGAGATGTGGATGTTTTTTTTAATAAATTTTAATAGTGTTGTTTTTATTTACATAATTTAGCATTGTTAAGAATAAAAAAAAAATCAAAGTCAATTCCAATTCAAATTCAAATTCATTTATTTCAAGTAGGCCTACTTTATAAGCACTTTTGAAACGTCAAGTATGTTTGTTTGTAGTGACTCTACCACCGGTTCGGAAAGCAGATTCTACCGAGAAGAGCCGGCAAGAAACTCAGTAGTTGCTCTTCTCTAGAACTGTCACTTCTATTACGGACGAGATCTGTGCCCAGCAGTGGGATGTTAATGGGCTGCATATAGTGATGACCTCAAGCCGTCTAGTCTCTGAAGACTACGATACGATCCTATAAGGCTACCTTTTTTTTCGCACCCCAAAAAAACAACTATTCTATGTTAAAAATGTTAATAACATGTTTCACTTATGAACGAAATGAATGGATTCAAAATCCGCATGTATTCGAAATACGCGTGAATTTATTTTAGGAGTATTGAGAAAAAACTGAGAGTTTTTATAGCCGTAATTTTTCTAGCGAGGGCGTGTTTTTTTTTTCAATTTCAATATAAATTACATTACACTACCGCATTGCGTTGACGTTTCCTGGCGATTAATTTCTTTCTACATACCGTAAATACCTACATGTTAGAAAGATTATGCGGTATTAAGTATTTTTTTAAGAACATTTTTATTTAAAGCTTCCCACATGAAATACGAATATAATTTGATACAAAAACTAATAGAGTTATGACTGTAACCATTAATGTACACTTTTTATTAGCTTCACAAAAGTTTGTAGATATAGCAACACCGATGACAATACACTAATTTTATAAGATTATTCAATTTATCAATTTCAAAAATATATTTTTCAATTCGAATAATAAGATTTTGGTTGATTTATATAATTTTTGTTAAGGCAGGAATGGTTATAATTTTAAATTTCCAACCATCATCGTAAGCCGATATCCCTCATGTTAAGAAATGTGATGGTGAATGGGTTACCGATTAATTTGGCTCTACTAAATAAAAGTTTAAGAAAAATTAAAAAACCACGCTTTTGTGTTTATAAATAGGTACAAATAAGTTTGCGTTTTATAACAAGCGTGTTTTTTTAGTTTTTTCGAACTATTAATTCATATTATTTTTAAATTATAGTTCTATATCATGACATACTTTGACGTCCGCTAATTATAGGGATTCTGAAATATTTTACATCAAACAATGAAGCTCTGAGCGATTGTTCGTTTGAAAATTAATTCCTATCAAATATCAAAATTCAAAATTCATTTATTTCAAGTAGGCCTAATATAAGCAATTTGAAACGTCAAGTCTGTCTGTGTTGAGTGACTCTACCACCGGTTCGGAAGGCAGATTCTACCGAGAAGAAGCCGGCAAGAAACTCAGTAGTTGCTGTTTTCCAACATCAAAAATTTACATTTTACATTTTAACAATAATTTTTCTATCTTGTGAGAGATGAAAGCGGAGCCGGATGCTGCCAAGCAACCTTGTCATTAAGAAACTCATTAATTGTACACATTCTTTAAACTTATGCATTGGTAGGTCCAAAATTAGGTCGACTGTTTATATCCACTTTTTGTTTATAAAGACTAATATGCTGTCTTACAAATACTATATTGTTATGAATATATTGTGAGGCTACCGTAAAAGGTAGATGTCACCCTGCCCGACAAACCTTCAGCGACCCTTGAAATATGCACACAAAATCTCAAGTCGATTAGGAATAGTTAGGTGATAATCACAAGTAGGTAGAGAAGAAGAAGAATATATTAAAATATTTGCTATTTCCTCTAAACGTACGTAAAACCATTAATTTAATATTTTACTATCTATACTAAAAACTCTAATGTACTTCGATGTGGGAAACAAAACTTGTCACTATGCTCTATGCTCTATGCTCTATGCTCTATGCTCTATGCTCTATGCACTATGCACTATTAAACTTCTTAATTCCATGTGGCGTGTTGAGATATTAACACCTACTTTTTGTCTTGTGGGTAATATAAAAATATAATGCAAAAGTGTTAGCTTGGTTGGTCCTTCTGTCTGACAAAGATATGATTTGAGGATGGAGAATGGGCCGCCATTCTTTTCCTCTCGCCTTCTCTTTTCACCTCTTCATGCTAGTGCAGAGATCGCTATTAAGCCATAAGGCCGCCTTTTGTATTACTACTTCTTTCGATATGTTTCTGGTTTTGTTATATTTTATATATGTTAATGTTGTGGTATACAAATAAAGAGTTTAATAAATAATAATAATAGTGCAAAACGGACTGCGATAAAAGGAAATTCTCACGATACATAGAAAAAAAACCTCGCCAGAGATTTTATTTTATTTAAAAGTGTAACAGAATTTTGAATATTTTATATTCAGTATCTGCCTAGAAGAGTGAATCAACACTTATCGCTAAGCAACATCACCCATATATAATGGGCAGGTTGCCTAGAACTTGTGATCAGTGCTTGCCAGCTATTGGTCGAGTAGATACAGTACTACTAACGTACCTAAGCCAAGTAGAGTAAAAAGCAATCCTCGTGGTGAGTTCACATTCATTGCCAAGCATCTTCACTCATCTCTATTAGAGACACGCTGAAGACCTTCTAATAAATGCTAAGTAATCGTTAGTGGAGAAAAATAATCGTTTTATTAGTACAACTATTTATATCGAAATCAAATAACGAACGAAATGCAGCAAGTAAATCTTTTCTAGTTTACACTCATTGCTGCGCATGAGTGAAGACACACATCTGAAGGAAAGGCGGCTTAAACTTGTTATCTGTGCTTGGTAACAGTTAGTCGAGTCCTGCTGTCACTATTTATTAGTAAACCAAATTGAGCTAGTAAAATTAATTAGTAAAATGTTGCAGCGTTTGTAGGGGTGAAGGAAAACATATTGAGAAAACCTGTATGCCTGGAAATTCTCCGTAGTGTTCTCAAAGGCGTGGTAAGTTTACCAATACGTTTGGCCAGTGTGGTAGACGGCCAAAACCCAAGAGGAGACCCGTGCTCTGTGAGTCTGTAGTGGGCCGGTGATGGGTTGTTTCATCATTATCATCATATAATAAACCCATTTCCGGCCCATAGGGAACGGGTCTTCTTCCACAATGAGAAGGGGTTAGGGCTGTAGTCCACCACGCTGACCCTGTGGGGATTGTTGGAGAACTCACAGGCAAGCAGGTTTCCTCACGATATTCTGCTGCACCGCTGAAGCAAGTGATATTTAATTGCATATATAACACTCACCACCACTCTTTACAATAAAATAAACAAAGAATTTGCTATATACTAAAAAACGTTCTTTGAATGTAACAAAACATTGACAGCCTGGCTGAAGACACTAACCTATGAAGAAACTGAGGCGCTTCTTAAGTTTATTTCTATTAAAAATGTAATGGATATAGACGCACTTAATAACATGTACACACACACTAACACACAAATACACCCACACGCGCGCACACACACAAACATAAACACACCATACACACCAAGACACACTACTCAATCGTTTTATTTTTATTTTATCTTGTTTTTGCTATGGAAGAGTAAGGCCTCCTGACGCAGGTATTTTGATGCTTACTAGGAGGTCTTCACAACATGTATCCTTTACAATGTAAGAAAAGAAATAAACGATTTTTTTTTTTATATTTATATTTATTTTTATATTCAAAAGTTAGAGGTGCCTGCTGGGATTAGAACTCAGCCCCCTAAAGTAAAGCCGATGTCACTGGGAAATTTAGTTAGTAAAACGTTGTAGCGTTTTTTGAGTTAACACTCATCACGACGCATGAGTGAAGACTCATATCTGTGGAGAGGCGGCCTAAAACTTGTTATCAGTGCTAAGTCAATAGTTGTGTGTCCGAGCCGGGCGCGTGTATGATGTCACCCGGTTACTCAGAGGAGCGATAATTTTGCCCAATCCACGAATAAATACGTAGGTCATGTCCACTCACCGAGTAATATTACGTGTCTAGTGCCTACGAGTTCGTAGCCTAGTAACCCTTGTATTCATCGTCGTTTTCGACACATTACAGGCCAGAGTTTCCGAACAGTGCGTGTTGCACTTCCCGGCCAAAGTTTTCGAAAAGTGAGTGTTGCACTACTAGGCCGAAATATTCGTACAGTGCGTGTTGCATTACTGGGCCAAAGTTTTAGAACAGTGCGTGTTTTTTTTTTTTTTAATTTAAAAACATGCAATTTTAATACAATCGGAAACATTAATTGAAAATTCGTGTTCAATGTCAAAATAAAATATTGACATTGAACGCGAATTTTTGTTGCACTCGTGGGGCAAAGTTAACGAAGAGTGCGTGTTGCACTACTGGGCCAAAGTTTTCGAACAGTGCGTGTTGCACTACTGAGTCAAAGTTTTCGAAATGTTTGGACTTACGGATCTGAAACGTGGCCGCTTGCTATGGGTTTCATAAGAAGGCATAGAGTCATATTCAGCAAGGGGTGGAGAGAGCTATGCTAGGAGTATTTTTAGTCTTGTGGGTGGCTTCTGCAGGGGCTAGATACCACCTTAGCTAATTTAGTGTTCGTCGACTCTCAAGTTGACACTTGATAGGTGAAAAAAATATAAAATATTTTTTTTTAAGTCTATGAAAAATATGATAATACAAACACAAATTACCACACCTTTTCGCAAGGACAAGTTAGGTTATATGAGTTGAATAGTGAAAAATCAATTGTAAGATAAATGTACTGTAAGATAAATGTAATGGCTAGGAATCTTCTTTGATTGGCCTTGGTCATTGTTAGTGAAAACGGGCATGAGTGCTTCTACAAAAATGCCAAAGTGTCGTGCGATGGGTTATCAAAGTCAATTAAAAAAAAATCAAAATTCAAAATTCATTTATTTCAAGTAAGCCTAATAAGCACTTTTGAAACGTCAAGTCTGTCTGTTTGTAGTGACTCTACCACCGGTTCGCAAGGCAGATTCTACCGAGAAGAAGCCGGCAAGAAACTCAGCAGTTGCTCTTTTCCAACATCAACAATTTACATTTTTCATTTAACATTCATTTTTCTACCTTGTGAGAGATGAAAGCGGAGCCGGATGCTTCCAAGCAACCTTGTCATTAAGAAACCTCGCTGAAATAAATCTGTTTTAACATAATCTGTAAACGTATGCATTGGTTAAATTGATGATGATGAAGGATGATAGACAAGTTCTGCTCCCGGCTTTACCTGCGTGTTCTATTCGCGTATTAAAATTAATTTTCCGGCCCTGGAAAATCAAGTAATGACCTACTCACTTTACCACAATTGCTATTGTGTTACAAAGATTAATATTAGACCAAGTACGGGCGCGCGAAACCATTGAAAAGTCATTATTCAATCAATAAATATATTTTCACAATCCGTTGGAGAATAAGGCTCTCGCCCTGATAGTATAATGAGATTAACTTATATGTTATAAAAAATGTATGTGAGTTTGCAACTTTTTATAGCGCGCGGCACGTGTAGAGAATCGGCTGTGAAGGGCAACAGATGGTCAGAGCATAGTTTTGTCTTTTCCTATTTTACTGTTTTTATTTATTTTATTAATCATTTTCCTATTTTACCAATATACCCGCTCATTCGACAGCCGAGTGGCGCAGTGGGCAGTGACCCTGCTTTCCGCGTCCAAGGCCGTGGGTTCAATTCCCACAACTGGAAAAATGTTTGTGTGATGAACGTGAATGTTTTTCAGTGTCTGGGTGTTTATATGTATATTTTAAGTATTAATGTATATTATATTCATAAAAATATTCATCAGTAATCTTAGTACCCATAACACAAGCTACGCTTACTTTGGGGCTAGGTGGCGATGTGTGTATTGTCGTAGTATATTTATATTTATTTATTTATTCTTTTGTGGGCTACGATATCTCAGATACACATATAAATACACAGTTATACCTGTGAACTTATATCCGCCCTCTTTCTATATTGGGGTTTATAAAAAACGAATGGTTTTCGGTAAGAAGTAAAAGAAGAGAGAATGCCTGGAATATATGCGGAATCATACATTACGCATGCTGGACTTTGATGCATTGACCAGTTTTTAATTAATGAAGACATTGATAGAAAACACGTCCCTACCTATAAAATAAACTGGCGGAATTTTCTTCAAAAAATATAATGCAAATTCTAAATTAGAGCAACGTTAAACAGAAGACTTTAAGTGTTTTGTAACAATAAACAAAAACGACTTCATTCTAAACAATCGATGACGGATTTATACACAATCTGTCAAAATAGGATAAATATACCCGCGAATCTAAATAGTTTGCGAAAAAGTATGCTTAGCTACCTGGAAATATTCTTAGTACGTGTTTACATTTCGCGTATCGTAGTATTTTTTTACTTTTAAAGTTAGACTGAAATAAGGAAAGTTAATGCTTTAGAACTTGAATTCATCCGTACAGCTACCATTCTGTTGATCTTAAATGACTTTTGATAAACGACTAAGACACCGGGATATCTGGGTATCTTCGCATTGTTCGAGTCCATGTAGGACTGAGGTGCATCGATAATGCAAAGTCGTATTTATATCGTTAGTCGTAGTTATCTCACAAATATGAATTTAATATGTATATGTATTTAATATGATTTAATTTTTATATGTATATATAATTTAATATAATAATAATCTTGTATAAGCAAACATATACGCGAGTACAAGTACCTACGCGACGCAAACTCACACACGCACAATCATACACTCAATCATCGAGACAACAATTTAAGGAGAGCACTGTCGCCTTTTACCTAAATCAGGGACTGTAGATTTTAAATTGCACCATAGACACCAATATAAGATGTGAGGTACGCATTTGTTTGTATAATTATTAAAATTTCTAATATACTTTACAAAAGTTTAATTATTTACCCACTTTATAAATTTATTGTAACACTTAATTATAAAAGTGTATCATACCTACGACAAAATTGACTATCGTGTGATGACGGCAGATCAGAATACAGTTGTCACAACCCCTCCTCATTCCACGGATGACGTAGAACGCGAAGAACAGGCAGCAGTGGAATGTAATAGGCTGTTGATGATGGTAGAAACTAAATCGATTTCTATCTTGTTCTAGTGTAATTGAGAAGGTTCTCTTTTTTTTTTTGTATTAAAAGATTTAAATTGTTCCGATTCTGCCCTTTTTTTTTAATCAAAATAAAAATATTCTTATTTATTTGCGATGTGTGTTGCAATAGACTACTTATTGATCTCTTAGAAATGTCTCTTAAAAAGTTCAAATTTTGTCAAATTGAGTTTACATGACGCATTGTCAATGCTAAGTGCACTTGTAATTGACGTGCATATCAGTCCAGGTTTTTGTGTGTAGGTTTAAAAACGTGTAATATGCATGTTGTTAGTGCTCTTAATAAATAAAGTATGTATAGAACTTAAGCGTATAGAAAAGTCCTATTATAGTATAAAGGACTACGTAATCGATAAAAAAGCTTGGGTGTGAATTATTGTTCTAACCACATTGCTCTTCTAATAATTTTAAATGACAATGTGAGATGGTGATAACAAAAAAAACCCAGCTAAGTTTGTTGTGGATTTCATCTTAGACCGGGGCGCGTTCTTAAAACTAAAGCTACAAGGGTTCCACCTTGTAGCTTTAGTTTTAAGTTTACGAATATGGTTATCGCCATCATCTCACTACAGTGTACTTCTCATATAATATACGCATCAAAAGTGGGCCACTTACTTGAATAAAGATATTTTTACTTTGACTTTGACTTTTATATGAGTTTTACGACTGACGAACTCTCGACTGACAAAGTAATTTGAAAGAAAAGTCTAGGGAATTATTTGGTAACTTGGTTATCAAAATTTCAGTCCCTAAATCTGGTAAATTGAGGGTTTTCTCTTGCCTAAGAAATTAACAAAAGTTGAATTCGCTACAAGGCAGCTGAACTGTATCTTAATTATGAATCCCCTCTTACGTTTTAGTTGCACAAATCGAAACTCGAAATCGTTTGTCGCTTTCGAACTACGCAAGTTGTTGCTAAGGGTACCTACAGGTGGGAGGCAGGTGGCCTTCCGCAGTAATAGATTAACGAACTCGATATTTTTAACCAATCCTTAACAACTGGCCAGTTCGCTAACTTTGGATCTATATGTCTATCAGATTTAGGCCAGAGTTATATTTTTAACAATCCGATAGATATAAGAGTAGCCTAATGCTCTGTTGTTAACTAGCTGTTAATGTCTGTCAGCATTATGTCATATGGAATTTTACTTTGGGGTAATGCTGCTGATATTAGCACTATTTTCGTGCTGCAGAAGAGGGCTGTTCGTTCTATCTACAAAATGGGTCCGAGAGAGTCATTGAGAGATAAATTTAAAGATTTTAAAATAATGACAGTGTATAGTCAGTACATATTTGAAAATTTAATGTACGTTCATAAAAACATTTCTAAATTTAAGAAAAAATGTGACTGCAATAATTTAAACATTAGAAGTAAGAATAAACTTACAGTGCAATATACCAGGTTACATAAAATTCATAATTCGTTTAAAGGAAATTGCATACAATTCTACAATAAACTACCAATTGTCATCTTGGAGATGTCTCTTAAAAAGTTCAAAGTTTGTATTAAACGTAAGCTTATAGAAAAGTCCTATTATAGTATAAAGGACTACGTAAACGATAAAAAAGCTTGGGTGTAAATTATTGCTCTAACCAGGTTGCTCTTCTAATAATTTAAAATGACATTGTGAGATGGTGATAACAAAAAAAAAAAAAAAAAACGCCCGGCTAAGTTTGTTGTGGGCTTCTTCTTAGACCAGGACGTGTTTGGAACCCTCGTAGCTTTAGTTTTAAGTTTACGAATGTTGTTATCGCCATCATCTCACTACCGTGTGGTTCTTATGTACGCATCAAAAGTGCCACCTGTGGGCCTACTTGAATAAAGATATTTTTGACTTTTGACTTTGTCCGTAAAAAAATTATATACTCATTCGAGGTTTTTATTTTATTAATCATCTGTATTAATAGAGTGACATATTCACGTCTATCAATGTCTAATTATTTTTTTACATATCATAAAATATTTCACAAATGATTTTAGCCGTAAGCAATGTCAGAACATGTAGCTGTAGAATTACAACATGTATGGTATTAACTAAGTAGGTAAATGATATTATAGTAAATAAAAAAAAATATTTAAAAGTTCCATTTCCGGCAAGGGATATTATATCTTTTATTCATTCAGAAAAAAAAAATCCATTTATCTGTCTGTAAAAATAAAATTATATTAGTATTTACTAGTTTTAGTAGTAACTATTTATTTGATTATCTCTAAAATATAATTTTTATTAATACATAACTATAACCTAAAATAAACTATTTAAAAACTAAATAAAATCTAAAACGTAGTAACTAAAATTTTTCTCCTTTTTTTCTGAGGGCTCTACGAGATTGTAGACAAAACTGTATTTTTTAACATTTATATTTACGTATTTTTCTTTTTTTTTCAGATGGTACCAGAAGAAAGAACATCGTCGCATCCTCAACTCATGTTTATTTGTTTTATTATTACTTGTAGTATTATAATTTATTCTAAATTCAATTTTGTGTTATAAGGTAGCGCGATAGAGCATGGTTTAATTATTTCGTAACATTCGCAAAATGTATGAAGGGAGATGAAAGTAAGAACATGGAATAGTTTTCAAGGGTGGCAGCTCAGGAATTCTATTCTATGGAATTGATTGTGCTGTTTGAACTGTTTTTGAGGGTTTGCGATGTTGTGAAATAAGGACACTGTGTTTTTATCGTGATGTAGATTATGATCATCACATTCACATTATTGTATTATATGATGATTGTTATTACTTTTTAATAGTTAGGTATTATCTGTTTATGTATTAATTTTAATATTTTGGGGTACATTTAACTTGGCTCTATTAATTTAATACGATTCGTTATCGGAAGTCTGAATATTTATAAGGCATCAATATTAGAAAGATTTATATAGTAACTGTTTTCTACTTCCAGATTCATCGCGCCATAACCGGTTCAAGGGGCTCAAAGTGATCAACTTTAGGTTCACTAACAAAGTGCTTCAGAACGAAGTTGACGAAGCAATCCTTAGTCTACATATCCAGGAGTTGGAAGCTAGAAATAATGTAACTTTAGTTGACGACCACTTCACTATTAACATACAAGTTAATAGAGTTACCAGAAATAGTCAAGGGAATAAAGCGTCTGTGCCATACGCAGAGAATGCTGTGAAGTTGTCGAGAAAAGATCTAAAGGTTGGCAAATGGTTAAAGGTTAATGTAACGAATATGGTTGCGGAATTCTTCAGGTTGCCGAGAGAAAACCTGGCGATAGTTGTGAGAATACAAGACTCAAGGAATAGGATGAGCTTAGTGGTGCCGCATCCGAGCTCGGAATCAAATAATGCTTTGGTGAGCTAATAATATTATATGGTCATAAATTGTAACTGGAAGGTGCTAGGAGTATTAACGTTTTAAATGAATTTAGAATTTCAGGGCTCAAAAATAACGTTAGAGAGGGATAGGGGACTAAAATGTTACAATTAAAATATTAATCAGAGAATTAACAGAGATATTCCTAATACTGAACAATAATTTGCCTAGTAACAGTATAAGGTTATAGTATTTATGATTTCGCTTTTTAACTACATACATTTTAACCTTGAAATAAGTTGGAAGAAAGAAGTTGTTGTTATAATCATAATTCACTCAAGCAACTCACTGTGAATCATTTTTTACTCTCTCATATATCTCAATTTTAACGTTGCATTTAGCAATAAAAAAGTCATTTATCTTTCTAAAAGAAGCTCGCATAATTCTGATATCAGTCTACTTACTGGTGTATATCGAATTGACCCATTAACGGGTCAATAAATAGGTCAATCGACGGGTTCTATCGATTATTTTTGTAACGACCAATGGCCAAAAGTTGAGGCAATTATATTACACTCGTTTATTGAAGTCGTATTTATCATTTTCGATCAAGTTCCTTAAATCAGTTTGCGTGAAGCAGATATGAATAAATGAATTTTATTAATCTTAGCTCCTTGTAAATGATATATATACCAGCATCTCACACCTTGTAAACATTTGTATGTAAAAATTAAAAGTGCCTTATAATAGGCCTATTTGAATAAAAAAAAGTGGAGTATGATGGCACATTCCTCACAATATTGGAATGGGAAAAATAAATAGTTAAAGGTAGAGAGACAATTAGGTAAATAACTTTTCTCATAAGTAGAACAATAATTATATTCTAGATAAGATAAGGAAATACAAAACAATAACAATGAAAAATGTAACTTGTTTCAGATGCCATATATAGAAGTAAGTCTAAAAGATAATTCGCACAAAAGAACGCGGCGGATGATCGGTATGGATTGCACCGAGGATTTGAAAGAGGTCCGATGTTGCCGATACCCTTTGTCCGTGAACTTCGAGGAGTTCGGGTGGGACTGGATCATCGCTCCAAAGCAGTATGATGCAAACTACTGCAGCGGCGAATGTCCTTACAGCTTCATGCAAAAATACCCTCATACCCACTTAGTGCACTTAGCAGCACCTCAGGGAAGCGGGGGGCCTTGTTGTGCTCCAAGAAAAATGAGCAGCATCTCAATGCTTTACTTCGATCACGATCTTAACATCATCTACGGAACTATACCCGGAATGGTCGTCGAAAGCTGTGGTTGCTCATAGCAACTGTCAAATGCCAGCTCCTGTTTTACCTTTACTCTGTTTAGACGTTTGATGATCTGATTCTGAGTTCTGATCTAACTTCTTGGTATTTTAATTAAATGGGACTTTAAGTGTAGTGTCGTTTAATGTGATACATTCTGTTGAAGACTGCGAACCCTTGTGCTGTGTGCCGTGAGTGTGACATTGTACATTTGTTTTTACTTTAGTACATCTAGTTTAAAATTCATTTCATACTTCATGGTTTTGGATTGAACCCTGTTTAGATTACGGTCAGTTTACGTTTGTTCTGCTATGAAAACTTGGTTTAAATCTGAAATTTCAATAAGATGTGACGATATAAAATCTACTTATACATAATATATAATTTCTAATGTCTATGTATGCGTGTGGTCGAATAATTATTTATATATCTTTAACGTACTTTATAGAACACTCTAGAGTATATAAAGCCTTCAATGGTTAGTTTGGACTTTTTAAAAGTTTATATCAAATTTCATCATGTTTTGTGGAATCTAGATCACTTTTTCGTTACATTTCTTGTATAATGGCATTTATTTTCGAAAATAGGTCTTAAAATTTAGTCATTAAGGTATTTTATCAATTGTAAGTAGCTAAAAATTTACCACAGGCACAATATTTTGCGATTTGATGTTGTCCTCAAGAGTTTATTGAAAGGTGTCAAATATGAAGTCACAAAATAATTTTACTGCGCATATAAGTTTCCAATGTCACAGAAAATCAGTGCCTTGCCTATTTTTTCTCAGTATCTAGTAATTGTTATTTTAGTTTCCATTATTTTTGGCTTTAACGGATGAAATGTCAATACGATTAAGATGCTTTTTGAAGTCTAAATAAAAGCAATTCTTTAATCAATAGGGTGTTGAACTGCCAAGAAAATAACAATAGAAAATGTAAATCCAAGACATACAATAGACCTTTATAAATTTATGTGGTCTGCCCTTGGATGGAGAGGTTTTTGAACTGATACAATATCAATGCGTTATTGTTATAAGCAAAAAAGGTGAACGTGTGTTTTACATAAAATAACAGAAGCTTTGCTTTGTAAGTGTCCAGTCAAAAGTTTTGGCACGTTGGTGCAATAAAGATTTTATTTAAAAATAAAATGACGCGAGTTTTAAAAGAAATGTTAAAAAAACAAGCGGGAGAAATATAATTCAATATATAAAAAAAATACCAGCTTTTATTTAGCTATTGAATAACAACAGTGTGTGTTTGATAGGACTACATCCTATCCCAAAATATAGGGTTTGTCCATAATAATCACGGCAATGTCAGTGTGTGTGTAATACTACGATACTTCTACCACCATCACAGTTGGTGATCACAATAGATGGTAGAAGTAGCACACATGACGCTCCGGTATATTCTCTTAGTCGCCTCGTACGACACCCGCGGGAATAGGTGGCAATTGTATTTTGATCTGTCGTCACCGCAAGGTTTACATGCATATAACATGCATATATCCATAATGACATCAAATTAATGACGAAATATTATGCCTGTAACAAATACTTTTATAGTGATGTTAATCCAGTGTATTACAAATTCTAAACTTGAGTAAATTTTAGACCTAAAAGAAAAGGAGCACGTCTGTGCGACCTATTTAAGTTTAGAATTAGTAAAAAAAACGATTGCACCATTAATACTAATACCTAACTGTTTTTTATATTAGGTCAATTTAGAAAATTTTAAGTGCCTAATGTTTTTCTGCGAAATTTACCATCAAATTCTAATTTTAAGTAGATAGGTAGTCTATGTATGCAATTTCAATGTATTTTCCTAAATAATTTTTCCTTGTGAATTTTCTCTTGACATTGTTTAGATCTCGTTCAAAATTATATTTTTTTTATAAAATTAAAAATGGATTTTACTAGTTTTAGCGGGTGGTGCTTAAATATAGGGATTTTTAAAGCTATTTTTTTTAAACCATTCGTGGCCTACCCATTTTTTAAATTAAAGAAACGTATTATGTCGAAGGATAAGTTGGGGGTTTTTTATAGATATGTTCGTTTGTAAGTGTTAGAGAAAAAGTGTTGGATGTAGAGTTTTTCAAAATTAGATCTCATTTTGGGGCAAATGCATGACTGTAAGTGCCCATCAAAGATCTCCCGTTTGCTTTTTGATTTTTTTGGAATGCGATATAAAAAATGTTTCTATACAAACATTTTAGTGTTAAGTGGAATTAATTGGTGTCTATCTGCGGTCACTAGATGAATATTGTCAAAATTTAACTAACAGTCTCGTGTCATAAGATTTATGAAATAAATTTTCAAACCATAATATAAAAATGCTTTTGTTTTTGGGAGCGCTCCTCACTTTTATTTCCTTACCTTAGAATTGAAGATAAGAAGAATAGAAGGATTTACCCTTATAAGTATAACCTTTGATAGAATATTCTTTTATAACACTATTCGTGTAAATGAAAACCGAATTAATACATTACAGGCACATTAGTACATTATGTACCTCTAAAGCCTAAGACTTACCAGTGAAACCGATAACCTAACAGTTTTTGAGTAAAAGTATAAGTATCTGCTATAGTTTTTTACTGAAAGAAATAAGATACAGATCACATGCAACATTAAAAATTATGTGCACTTTATTAAATATGCGTCGCGTAGCGTTAGTACTATGCGCGTGTCAGTTTTTATCTTCAATAGGGTTGTCATATGTAAACACTTCGTTTGTATGAAAAAATAAATATCCTCCTTTGGATTTAATATCTGTACAGAGTGATTTCTTATGAAATATACTTAAACGTCCTTCGGTATTATTTTTTAATTCTGTTACACGTTGTTAGTATATTAGGTGACTTTATTATCTATTAGAAAATATTTTATAGAAAATACACACATATTATGGACAATACACACATCGCCATCGAACCCCAAAGATAGCGAAGCTTTTGTTATGGGTACTAAGATAACTGATGAATATTTTATGAATAATATACATAAATACTTATTATATACAGATAAACACCCATACATTGAAAAACATGAATGTTCATGACACAAACATTTTCCAGTTGTGGGAATAGAACCCGAGTCATGGACTCAAAAAGCAGGGTCACTGCCCACTGCGCCAATCGGCTGTCAATAAGGAAAACCTTCATGCCTGTGAGTTAGTCCGCACTGGGCCAGCGTTGTGGACTACGAGTACTGGAGAACACACAGGTTTCCTTACAATGTTTTCCTTCACTGTTAAAGCAAGTGATGTTTAATCGCTTAAATCATAATATTATTCCATTTCCGCTCCAAATTGCCCCACATTTGCATCTACATTGCACACGTGCGAAGCTGAGGCGGGTCACTAGAATTCCCAAAAAAAATCAGTCAGTTCTCAGTTAGTACAAAGGGACAATAAAAACAACGTTGTTCAGGCAGATAAAAAATAATTACGGTCATAATATGCTAAATTGGAAAGAGCGAAGTGCAAAGAAATTCCGGGAATCAATTTAAAACCGTCTGACGGCAAATTACTGAAGTACCTACACCTATATGTACATCTTCATCCGCAGTCAAAACACGGTTTTAGAGCATAGACCCGCAACGTTGCTACATTGAGAGCTGGTGGGCTTTAACGTGTATTGTCACAAGTTAGTGGTTTTTGACGGCCGATTGGCGCAGTTTGCAGCGACTCTGCTTTCTAAGCCCAAGGCCGTGGGTTCGATTCCCACTACTGGAAAATGTTTGTGTGATGAGCATGAATGTTTTTCTGTGTCTGGGTGTTTATATGTATTTTCTAAGTATTTATGTATATAATTCATAGAAATATTCATCAGGCAGATTAGTACCCATAACACAAGCTACGCTTACTTTGGGGCTAGATGGCGATGTGTGTATTGTCGTAGTATAACCACTAACTTGTGGCAATACTTAAACTGCTCTCCTGGACTTAAAGTGCTCTCCAGGGCATGGGGGTTGGCACCAGTGGCGTGCACTTCATACATGCGCAAAAGCACTGCCTACAATTTTTATTTATTTATTGGCATGGTGGAAAAGCTTTATTGCTACCTTCATAACAGGCAGGACGGATGGAGTAGGATGGAGCAATGCCACAAAAAGCATTGCTGTGTTCCGCAGGGTGATAATGTATCTCGCGACAGGCTTGCGACAGGCGTAAACCTTGAAATCACTGCTGCCAAACGTCACTTTTGTTTATTTACTGTATGAAAAAGCTTAGTTTGGCAGCAGTGATTGCAAGATTAACGCCTGTCGCCAACCTGTCGCGAGATACGTAAACACCCTGCCTGTCTAACACCTACGTCTCAGGTTGCTGGGCACACTGCGTCTTTGTAATACGTCTTCCTAGGATTCCCCGCGCAGTGTTGCTCTGTTTACCTCTTTCCTCCTCCTTTTTGAATGAATGAATGAATACACTTTTATTGTACACCACATAAACATAACAAATTATAAGTAAAAATTTAACAAAAAGTATACAATTTGGCGGCCTTATCGCTACATAGCGATCTCTTCCAGGCAACCAAAGGCGTTAAAAACAGCTCAAGAAGAGAGGTAGGTGAAGCATTTAAATAAACATGCATAAACCTATATATACAAATATAATATACATATAACAAACTTACAATAAAATATATAGATAGTGACAATAATTAATATATACCTAATTAATATCAATAATAAATAAATATATACAATATTGTCAAACCACAACTAAAACAGAAGGGAATAGGCAAGTTAAAGATCCGCAGATTCAGACAAAAAATGATCTTTGACAAGTTCTTCTTGCACCGTCAACCTGACTGCTTTCGGCAGTGATCCACGGAATATCTTATCTCTCATGACGTTGCGCAATCTTGACCTGTCCGCGGCATGGTGCAGAGCAATGTGGAAGGGTGTGCCGAGTCTACTGATTTGGTTTGCCCATCGAATAGGGCTGCGTACTCTTGGTCTTTTTCCTTCCTCTTTGCCCGCTACCAACAGTTCCTCCAGAATTTCTGGGTTTCTCTGCGTAATGTGTCCGAAATACATGCACCAAATCTCAAAGGTATGTCTGCGTATCGGAGAATCCATGTTTTAGAACCATATAAAACTAGGATGTTTTCAAGTCTCAGTTTTGTGCGCATAGATATCTCCATAGCATTTTCCTCCAGCACCACATCCCAAAAGTCTATGCGTTTTCGGTCTGCGGATCGGAGAGTCCCTGTTTTAGAACCGAATAAAAAGATGACCGTATAAAACTAGGGAGTTTATGAGTCTCAGTTTTGTGCGATATCTCCATAGCATTTTCCCCCAGCACCACATCCCAAAAGTATCTATGCGTTTTCGGTCTGCGGATCGGAGAGTCCAAGTTTTAGAACCGTATAAAAAGGTAGAAAAAACTGGGGAGTTTACAAGTCTGAGTTCTGTGCGCATATATATCCCTACTACTCCAGATTTTTGACAGGTAAGACATTCCATTTTTAGTTATGCTAAACGCCTGCGATCTTCCTTTTCAGATCACCCATTATTAATCATACAGGAGCCAAAATATACAAAATTATCCAACAAAGGGTGGCAAATCCGCTCGGTCCGTCAATTACTACTGTAAGTGTTGAGATAAACAAACTAACAGACACGCTATCGCTTAATATGAGTGCGTATAGGTATTTTTGCTGAACTTCCTAGTGCAGTGGTGAAGCGTGGGAGGTCTAGCTGACACGTGCAACTTCGTCTGCACCAAATCGGTTATTACCGGAAAACACGAATAAAATGACATTTTCTAAAAATGAATCCTAGCTAGATCGATTTATCGCCCCCGCAACCCCCCACACTAAATTTCATGAAAATCGTTGGAGACGATTCCGAAATTCAAATTTTATATATACATACAAGAATTGCTTGTTTAAAGATATAAGATATAACAAAATAAACCTGTTAATAATTTTCATTTTGTGTAAGTCGATTGTTTAATTTCACCAACATAAGTGTCCGATGATGGAACTTTTTTTTTTTTTTTTTAATAAACGATATTTTATTTATTTGCCGAATAATACGTTTAGCAGACTTTTTGTCCCATAGCTCTTCCGGGGAAGTAATCTCGCTAAACAGCATTGTCGCAATGCTGTTCCGGTCTGAAGGGCTTGGTTGCCGGTGTAATTGCAGGCACATTGGGCTTAACACCTACACCTCAAATTAATGGACAGGGCGGCATTACTGCATGCAGTAGCGTGCACTTCATACATTCACAAAAGCACTGCCTACCCTAAAATTTATATATAAGTAACTCTTGTAAGAGCAGGATTTTTGCCGTTTTATGCAACTTTTCTGCTGTTTGCATACCCTGTGAAGTATTACTCTGTTTATAGTCAAAGGTTTTCCACTTACCATTAAGTGGGCCAGCTAAAAAACCGCCAAGCGATTTACAGTTCTGGTACGATGCCGTGTAGAAACCGATTACGGCTTCGGCTAATAACTACCGTCATACACGGTTTGCCCGCTACCATGTTAGACTGTTTCATTACTTGCCTTCAGCTCAGATTGCAGTCCAGAACTTTTAGTTTAATAAAAAAAAAGGTACCGGTTAGGAATGAAAAGCTCACATCATTTCGCGGCTGTCCTCACAGAACTGCCACTCTTTATTTATATAAACTTTAAATTATTTACACATTCTGTTCGTCCTACTTTACATTAATATACTCAACGATATTAAAATACAATCAAACAAAAAATAATGTACATTGTGCATCTATTATTCAGGACAGTAAGTGGGTGCTTTTAAATAATGGAGATACATGCACCTTTGCTAATATTGAAAGCTTTGCTTATGAGGATACAAACTAGTACGTCAGTATAAATTCGCCATTCTTAAAGTACAATCCATAGACTAGAAGTTGTCACCTACATTATATAGAGGACAATTTATCGTCAATGGACTGTAGTGCTATCTGTTTCGCGTAAAAAGAGACAGCACTAGACTTTTGGCCTGCCAATTTTGATTAGTTTGACAATACAGTACGGCATATCGACGCCAGTGTTAAATATTGTTAGTTATTTTTTTAGGTTATAATTTGAATAACAATCAAAATCGGGTTTGTTGCTGACTATATAACATCAAGCCTCAATTTTTTTTAATTAAATTCATATCACATCAAAACGCATTTTTTTTTTTCAATTTATAAACGCCACATCACTGATGTGCGGCGTAACTTGTATTAGTTTATTCTTATAAAATATAACAATTGAATTTTTCACGGTAAATAAATTTAAAAAACTTCAAAAAATTCATGAAATGTTATTGTTTCAAAATAATAGACTGTTACCGTTTAGGTAACGAAAAAAACCAATTTATTATTCTTTATACGACTTAGCTCAAACTGTTCTTCTATTTTTATCTCATTAGAATTAATTCAATCCATTTAAATTAGCTATACTAATAATTTTATCTAAATTGGTTGTTATTTTACAAAATTAAGAAAAAAAACGATTAGGTATGTGTTCTAATACAATTCACCCCATTTTATTGTTTGGGTAAATTGTATAGGGAAATAATGTTAAGAATAACAAATTTTATTTTATACTCATTACAATAATTAATATCCATTTTAATGATTCAAATAACTTCAAATAATTTATGTAAGTTATTGTTTAGAAAAATACGAAATAGCTGGTTAACCTATAATATTTTATATAAATGGTTATTGTATTATAAATAAAAAACTATAACCAATAAGTGTAGCAAAACAGCAAAGGTTTTCTAGTATCATATAGAGCTTTCTTTTATCTCGGTTAGTTTAAAATTTACATATACTGTCCCAAGTAAACGAAACACCCGCTATAACAGAAATACACAGTCATATACAAATTACATTTAGTAAGACAAGTGGGAGAGAAGTTGGACTAGTACACCCAATTACAAAAAATAAACATTCCCACGCGTAGGCCAAGAGCTGGCGATTGATTTGTGCAAGGTAGTTTATAACGATCCAAACTTTATATAAACATATTATGAATATGTATATTGGAGCAAACCCAGAAGCTTTTTCACTTGACATACTAGATTTTCATTGTAAAGATTTAGCTGAAAAACAAACCTTACAAAACAGTTTTTAAAAGCTATTTTAAAGTGCGGCTGTGGGCCGACTAAGAAACATTAATTACACTTTAAACACGAAAATACCTCTACAGTGCACAATAGTTTAAAATGGCTGTCAGATAAAGCCAGAAAGGGCGTGTTTGTTACTTCATATGTTGGCCATAAAACTAGGTAAGACTAAATATTTAATAGTCGACCGTCAGACAGTTTTTTGTATGGGGTTATTTATTAAAGTTAACCCATAATGTTCGGATCATCAGTGTATTAAAAACCGATAGTGTTCGCATACGGTTAGTTATTACTGGTGCTGTTTTGCAGATAGATCAACAAAATCTATATTCTGTCCTTTTCCATGTCTAAAATTTATATACTGCGTATTTACGTTTAATGCTAGTAGCTTAAAGGAAATGATTTAAACTCTAAATCATTAACCATTTAAGTTTCTATTGATTCTACGGAAACTAATTGATTGGGTATGTACGACGATCATTTTATGGAAAATTTGGATCGATGTTAAAATCCTTTTAACAAATCCTCCACTAGCCCTCAGACTAATAATATTATATTTTTCATCAATATTTCCTCTTAAAAAAGTATTTACAAAATGTTGGCGGTTTAAAAATGTTTTATAAATTATAGTGTTTAAGAGTACATGCCAACATTTCGTAAAACACTTCAGTCTAATATATATTGCTTAATCGATCCAAAATATACAAGAAATCCGTGTTCATTTCTATTATTGTACCTGTATCAATTCTAATTAAAACAATTCCTTATTTTATTTCTCATATAAAACAAGTCATGGCATAAAAACATAATGTTAAGATAAATCGTCACAAGTAAATTCTGTTCAGCATGTTACTAAAATTAATACACGCTCATTTTTAGCAGCAAAATCTATTGCATTTCTTTTATGCATGCTTCACTCAATAGTTTCTCCTCACAAAAATCTAAATGAAATCTGTATGGAGTCTCTCAAAAATTATGGACTATACACGTCGTTTCTTAAAAGCATTATTGGCTAATAATGTAGCACACGAATCTCTAAAGTAAGTAAATTGTTAAGTCTCAAAATAGTGCTATCCTTTACTACATAAGACATTATGAGAAGAACAACACTACTTTAGATACTTTTTCATAGTAAAGATAGAGAAATAAGCATGGCGGTACAACTTTCCTTTTCGAACTCTGTCACAAAAAGCGAGAGCTTTTACTACCAATCGACATGATGGTGAGACGTGATGATAATGCAACGGATTTCACTGCTAATAATTCAATCGTTCCGAAAGCTTTGAATTTGAAAATAACAGACCCGAAACGTTTTACCTTAATTGAAACAATTACTTTTAATTATTTTAACACTAAGTTCTAATGTACAGGATACGTGCACAACATCGAGTGGTGTCAGTCTATAATAGGTTGGATGGAATACAGAGTTCCATGAAAAAGAGCCACAAAGCCACCGCACGGTATCGGTTAATATAAACAATTATAAAAAGTTAGCACTTGGGTTGTCTTTTATTACGTCACAATTAATTAGAAGGACATAAACCATTTTGGTCCAAATCTGAACTAAGTCCAAAACTAAATTTTGCTTTATTTCGTTAGAACTTGTCAAACATTCGTATTTATTACACTGTATCTGTTGAACTGTTAACCTTTGTTTTATTTAAGTTCTAAAATCGATATTTTGTCTACCAAATGAAATGTTTTAATTTGTTTTTTATTTAAAGTATTTTTCGTTTTTTTGATCATGGTAGAAAGATGCAGTATTATCTTTTAAGAAACATATCCGCCATTTCCTCACAAAAGGAAGGTATCATATAGTTGTTTATAAGGATAAGTGGAAAATAAGTCATCAGAATCTTTGTTGTAATAAAAAAAAATGTTTAGGAGAGCTAGTTTTAACAAAATACACATTTCATTCTCAGCCCATATTTTCAGTTTTGGTCCAAAAATGTTACACGTGGATTCTGTCCTTTTGGAGAGTTGTTTAAAATTGCGATAGCTATGAAGAGATATGAAACAAAAAGTGGTTAATGATAAGCCACTAAAGATCATCTCAACTCTCTTTGAAATATTTTTTTGTGACGCAATACAAATCACCCATGTTGAAATGGCAGTGAATTTGTCAAAGGCGTAAAAGAAACTTAAAACTTAAAAATGAAACATCACAGATTTTCAAACCTAATAATAAAATGCACTACTGAAAAATGCCATGTTTCCGAATGATATCCTCCGATAGTAGAAATAGTAAGGTCACACAGGAAGTTATACAAATCTATTTCTAAACGCTAAATATATACAAAATCGCTCGACAGCGATACAAACGAAACGTGGTCGCGACACTGAAGTTGAGCCGAAATATTTAAATAGGATCACAGTGGAAAAAGTGATTTAAACTTACGTTTACATCTAACCGTCTATAAATATAATATATGTAATTTAAAGTCCACGTTATGGCAAGGATCTACATAAACGCTATCACTCAATTGTGACACTAAAACTTCTATGTCTACGTTCATAGAAAAATTCATTCGCTATATCTGTACAATATCTCCAATGTCATTAAACGTTCGAAATCACTATCACTCGTTAAACATGAACCGATCGGAAATCATCGGGTTAGTTTAGAAACTGGGTTGCGATACAGTTCTGGGATTGCCAGCCTGTGGCTGGTAGACGTCATAAGAGTTGTGCGGTTCCAAGTGACATACCACATTGTTTTCTCCGTTGAGAACGGCTGCCAATGCCCTCATGTTGTTCTCTTGTGGCTGATGGTATGGATGCATCAATCTGCCGCTCTCGTAAGCGTGCCTCGGGTCATAAGTCCGTTCCAAAGTGTCCCATTTACCATATTTCCCATAATGATCCTGCTCATGGTGATGTCTTTCCCCCGGACTATAAGAAATCAGGGGCCGATGATCACCAAAAAACTTGGAGCTTGACGAGCCGTGGTGTCCGGGATTCTGCCTGCAGTTATCAGGACCAGAATTATCGTCAGATATATCCGACATCAGGGTCTCATTCCTCTCGATTTCCTCATAAACTGGGTCGTCTTGGATCACGCGAAACTCCTCCGAACCTCGCCTGTATAACCTTCCCTGTTGGGAGGCGATTTCCGAGTACGTGTGATTAACGTTCTGGCTGCCATGGTGGTGATGGTGTTTGCGCCGATTCTCGTCTTTGTAATGCTTCCGGAATATCATTTCCTGACTGCCAGGGGAGTGCTGGGACATGTACACGTGTGGGTTCCTGAAGTCGTGATTGTAGCTTCTGGTGGTTTGATGACCTTGAGGGTAGTGAAGAGGGCTCTCTTCATCTTTGATGACGTGGCGCGGGGAGCCGGGGGCGAGTTGACCGTCACACTCGGGGTAAGGACTGTGAATGTGACTTTGCTGAGCCATTTGACGAGACAGCGTATCGTGGTGGGGAAGCGTTGCGGTATTCCCTGGGTGATGCTTAGAAGAAGTGTTCTGCGGAAAAAAATGTGTTAGGTGAGATTTATGGTAAATTGTGACAGTCAATATTTTTTTTTGCCTTATACTAGAACTAAAGACAGCTCAATTTTTTGCAGATTTATAAAGACTTCTTCATAGCTTAATTTTATTTTATTTACTATTCTTTATAGTAACAAAGGTATGTAGTGAAACATGTAAGAGGCTAAACCATAGACAATTACTAAATTAATTACCTATTTATAAGTATATAAAATATTCCATCTACTATTATAACGATTACGAGATTTGACGTTTACGACGATGACGGACATTAGCACTAAAGTAGCACAAGAAATACTTGTTTTTTTTTATATTTGTGGAACATCAAATGCTTTAAAAGTAACAGCTGTAAAAATAAAAAAACGTTGTGAAATAAAGCTTTAAAAATAATGTATGGGTTTATTGAAGGTAAATCATATTTAATCATGAAGTTAAGACTATAAAGGGTCTCTTCTTTTTAGACGATTGTTTAATAATTTTCATCTGAGGAATTTAATAAGTGACGTTTTGACAATTATTGTTTAGGAATTCTATCAAATTTGACATATTTTCTCTGTGAAATTTGAGAAACTAAAATTAGCTAACACTTAAAAAATCAGTATGAAGTATAAAAAAAAACAATGAAATATCTGATGCTGAGTAATAAATTCAAAATGTTGACAGTTTTATATAGAAATTTTTTTTCAGGCAAGTATCCTTTAGTGAAGAAACAAAAATTGTCATTTATAGCTAATATTTAAATTTGTATAAGATCATAAATGTATGTGATATCCAAAAAGTAAGACACAAAAGAAGATTTTCCTAAAAACGAACATGGAAAATGTGATGAGAGTTAAAATCAGAAGGAGGTGGGATGGGCTATTTATGTGCGTATCAAGTGAAACATGCAAACACTATATTAGATCACATGCGGTTAGCGTACACTGAAGTAAGGTCTCTTGGAAGCTACCAATTTTAATATATCAAAGTTTAAGTTTGATAATAATAATAACGAACTGTTGCCGACGTTATTTGTCCGCGTTTATTTCGAATCCCTTTTTTTTTAAATCCCTTGCAGACCATTTATTTAAAAAGCAGCCTATGATACTCCCCTTCCTTTCAACTAACTCTATGCCAAAAATCGCGTTGAATCATTGCTTAAATAGGGCGTAAAGGGAAACAAACAAAAAACTCTTTCGAATTTATAATATTAGGAAGGGTAAGGATTGACGGACCAAGTAGGTGGCAAACTGATGGTAAGTGAATAACCAAGTTGGTGTTGGGACCCATGTGTCTGTAATTACACTGGCACCTATTAGAACAGAACACGGCATCGCTGCGTGACAGCCAAAATAAACATGGCTGTCGTACTTGCACGGACATGGTCTGTAACAAAAAACTCTACTACGACTGAAACCGTAACTACCGTTTCACCGTTACGTGTGATGTCAGAATTACCGATAACTCAAGTTTTCCGTAACGAATTGGTGTTTCGATTATTTAATAATCTATATTTAATTTGACATTAACGTGAAATGGATTTAAATACTAAAGTTTCGCAAAAAATAAATCACATAGTTTGTTGATAACTTTATGTTTAAATTCATAAAGTTAATAAGTATATAAAAAAAATAAAGTAATGCATTATTCATGCATTACTGACCAAATATTTATAAACGGCAAGCTTTATTATGTTTCAGTCTTGTTTACTTCTTCACTGACAGCTATTATTCAATGGGCTTACAAATCTTTAATGATTTAAGGCCTTAGTTTAACTTTTATAAACTTTTCATCAGTGCGTCGTAAAGTGAACATCTCAAAATGCTCCGTTATAGAAACGAAACGTGCAAAAAGTTCCGTGTTGTATTGATTTTACAGCATTGTTATTCAGATCGTTCATATTTGTCGAGTTGTTGCGGATCAATTCTTTTGTAGAAATCTCTAAACTTAACGAAATTGAAAGAAGTGTTGTTGAAGCTTCTAAAAGTACTGTTATCCTATCCACAATACCTTGATGTCCTTGAAAAAAACAACACTGTCTATTTTTAGACTTGCCAATTTATTTACGATATTTATGTATCACAAAACTGGCACTATTTTAGCAAATAATGCTGACTGTCAGAAATCCTATTGAAAAATAAACGCCAAACGTCTTATTAATAAAGGTGGCACAACGCCGGAATAGTTATAGAGTATTACGTCACACTTGAGCTGACAGTGGCTTTCAAATTTCAGATCGTGAAAAAACACTGCTTAACTTTTTTTATATTATTCCAAGTTTATAAAGGAGACCTCTTATTGACGTTATTCCACGTTTCTTAATGAGAATCTTAATTATATACCTTTGGCGCAACGTTACATCTGTCTAATAAGTTAGTTTTATAGTACCCTCATGGTTACCTAGTCATAAAAAGATTCTACACATACCTTAAATCATAACTAAGAACCGATTTAACTATTTCATTATACGTGTTTCTTGCCCTCTTAATTATGTTTAAAACGCCCCTGACATTGACTTATTTGATGGTAATATGAATAGTGTATGTCGCAACCTAGTAGACAAACTGTTGCATGTAAAGTAAACTAAACTATTTTGTATAGTTCGCTGCATTTTTGCTCGCTTCTGCCAGTTACTGTGAAATCCTTACAACAACTGTTGGTTGTCCATTTAATGAATAAATAACATAAAATAAAATAACTCCAAGATCTTACTAAAGCGTGTGAAAACTAATCGAAAACATCACTCTATTAGTCGCCATCCCCTCACCTTCCATACATTGCCGCTCGTATTCGCGACTAGCGCCCAGTCGTTCGTGCCAATCGACGCCGCCATTTTGTTCGAATAACAAGATGGCGACCGTGATCGTAGGTTCTGGTAATCGCTCGGCACTTCAATATTATTCCTGTAGCTATGCATTGAAGCAATGCTGTGGGAGTGAGATGAGCTATGCGGTATGTTCTGTGGGGTGGGAGCTCGTGCGATCCTTACGTCTTCGTTCGGTACATAAATTGGCGCAGTCGGTCGGATATTCCATCGTGACACCTCGGGTTGTAAACTGTAGCTCTGTTTGTATGGTTAGAAAGATTGCATATAAAGATTTAAATACATAATATACACATAATAATATAAACTACAATATACTGATACTACTTAATTAAATATTTCTTATCTTATACCAAACAGCCATATCGAGAAGTTATTTAAGAATTTCTGTAAGGAAATAGCAGAATTTAAATGTATTTAAAGAAATGATAGAATTGTGGTCATACGCATTACGTACTATTATAGAGATAGGATTTCTTTATATGTATAAAATATCCAGCCAAATGGAATAATATTTTAATAATGTTATATTTTTTAATATTAAAATATTTAACCAATTTAGCGGATACAGTGCTACATTTCTAAAACCACCACACCACTAAATGTTAAGTTTAGTTTTTAGTCTTAGAGAATAAAATTAAAAGCGTTAGTTTTTTGGTTATTAACGAGAAAATAAAAAAATACTTACTTACCATACTCGTCGTGCTCACGAAATTCATACAGACTTGTCATAAATTGTTAGTGAATGTCATACATTATTAAAAAAATAAACACAATGAAAAACAAAGTAAGTGGTTAAAAGTTAAAACACAAACATTAAATAAGAATTGAGCTGTCTTGTATTTTTAGTCATAATTTGAAAGCCAAAGTGGTGTTTTTGGTGGTTTTTCTTTTTTTTAATAAATTTTAGATTGTAATTTTGAAAAATCCTATCTCTATAAAAATGCGTACGAACCTTGTTGGACATTCTGTCTGTAGCCTTGGGGGTATCTTCCGCTGCCAGCGTTTAGGGGGTTCCGTAAATGTGTCATAGGGGCAGGGGGTTCTCTTTCGGGGATGTTATGGGTGAAATTAGATGCTGTCGCATTGAGAGTTGGACCAAAATTGGTTGGGGGCCCGAAATTTTGGTTATCCTGAGAATTTCTGCGATTTCTATGGGTGTGGTAGCTATGAGCGGCCGCGGCAGCGGCAAGAGAGGCCACAGAGGCGTTGTTGATAACATTGTTGTTGTTGTGATTGTTGTTGTTGACAACAACATTAAGATTGTTGATCACGAGGTTGTTTGTCGTCGACGCTGACACCGATGTGCTTGCCGAATTCTGTTGTAATATAATTCGTGAGTTTAATAACTTCGCTAATTATTAAATAACTTCTCGTATTATATAAAAGCGTAGACTTAAATAAGGTGTGGTGTGGCTAAATTAAAAATAAATTGGTTTCTATCACCAATCACCATGTTAATACACTAAGGATCGTCATATCAGCAGAAGTGGGATATGCAATGATGTGTTCCTAAAACATTATTTTGGTGGTGTATACACGGCAAGAGTTTTAATTTTACTCTCTGACATCCTAGGAGTAGAAACTTGGCAAAATCGATCATCTACCAAATACTTTTTTTATAGCTGGTAAAATTTCATCATCATCATCATCAACTCATTACCGGCCCACTATTGGGCCCGGGTCTTCTCTCAGAATGAGAAGGGTGTAGCCCGTAGTCTACCACGCTGGCCAAGTTCGGATTTGTAGACTTCACACGCCCTTTGAGAACTCTCAGGCATGCAGGTTTCCACACGATGTTTTCCTACACTGTTCGAAGCAAGTGATACTTAAATTGCTTAAATTTAAAACGCACATAACTCAGAAAAGTTAGTGGTGCGTGGCAAGGCTCGAACTTGGTCTCTACGAAAGGAAAGCCGAAGCCTTAGCCACTAGGCTATCACAACAAAATCTAAAATACGTCCAATTTCAGTCTCAGTCTTAAGGCAAATTAATTTATAATGCCTATTTTATGATTGATTTAAGGTTACAGCCAATATGGCTTTATTAAAATAAAACTAAAAAATACTATCTCTGCGTTGTTTTATAATATCAGCATTCGAGACTAAATCATTATCAGCAAAACTTAGTCTTTAGGGGGTCTTTGATTTATATAGAATCAGGTTACCATCATTTGAGACTAAATCATTATCAGCAAAACCTAATCTTAAACTTACAGCCAAACATTCAAAAAATATTATTAGACTATCGAAAGCCAGTCTGTGGGGTTTTTTATCGGCATAAGGTTACAGGCAAATAATACTATCCTTTGATCAACCTGTCAAAAGACTATCTGTAGGTAATTTGACTGATTTGACTTTCTTTTATAAAGTTTATATTTTTTTTTTTTGTTTTTATATGTGATTTGTATATATATATACACATACATAACTGGACTTCCCTCAACTAAATAGGTACTGACAGAATACCAGCGTTGTGGGAACATTAGTATCCAGAACATTAAGCTGAGTCAGAACCTTTTTATTGGCACGACACATCATAGACTTAAGCTATTAATAATTAAGTACAAAAATTTTAAGTTACACCGTATGTAAGTCTGTTTGTGTTGTTCTGGTAAATAAACAAATTCTATTCTAATCAATTCTATTCTATATAATGTTAGGTAATAGTTATTTATGACTAAATCCTTATCAGCAAAACCTTTGAGAACTATTTGATTGATATTAAATTAGGTGACCAACATTTGCGACTAAATAATTATCAGCAAACGTGTTGAGGTATTCGTTTATAGAATATAATATAGGGTTACAGCTAAATACGACATAGTTAAAATCAGCATATCGACGGCCTGTCTGAGGATTATTTAATATATTATAAGCATCTACTTGAGTACGATATTACCTATAGTTACAGTTCCATTGTTAATACAAGCGTACATACCGTGACGTCTCTCGGATCAACAACATCTTCATTATCAGCCGTGCTTTGATGGTAGCGTCTGCTTTTGACTGAACCCTGTCGGGTGTCGACGTGGTTTGACGACTGAGTTGGCGGGGTGCCCGTTAGAGTGAGACAGCAAGATAGCCACGGATGGCGGCGACAGAGACGGGCGCATTCTTTCTGGAACTGGGAATTGGAAAGAATTATAAGAATAATCACCTTGAGCAGTGACTTTGGTCTTTTAAATGAAGGCAAATAAATAAATAAATAAGTAAGCGTAGCTTGTGTTATGGGCACTAAGATGACTGATAAATATTTTCATGAATAATATACATACATACTTATCATAAACACCCAGACACTGAAAATTATTCATGTTCATCTCACATACATTTTCCAGGACAGGGAATCGAACCCACGACCTTGGATTTAGAATGCAGGGTCGCTGCCCAATGCGCCAATCCACCGTCAAATAAAAAAAAATAAAAAAAATAAAGCTTACTTTGTTTTATGTTCTTCTTTCTATTTAAATAGCTTAGTCACATTATGTGATATTTATTGATACACGTTGTGTTGGAATGTGTTTGGAATTAACGACTTTGAATAAGTTTACCAGATAGTTATTTAAGTATAGAAGATTTTATTAGGTTATTAGCGTTTCTTGTTAGATGAGAACCAAACTGATTTATAAATTATTTAGAACATATATGAGATAAGAGAATAAATATCTGTACATAAACAGAGCGACATAGTCACATATAAATAAATAATAAATATACTACTTCACACATCGCAATCTAGCCCCAAATTAAGCGTAGCTTGTGTTATGGGTACGAAGATGACTGATGAATATTTTTATGAATAATATACATAAATACTTAATTTTTTTTTAATTCCTAAAAATAATTGTTTTATAAATATAACCTAAAATAAACTAATTAAAACAAAATAAAATCTAAAACGTCCATAAATACTTAGAATATACATATAAACACTCAGGCACTGAAAAAAATTCATGCTCATCCATCACACATACAAATCCAGTAGTGAGAATCGAACCTACGGCCTTGGACTCAGAAAGCAGGGTCGCTGCCCGAGTTATAAAGGTACTTACAATTTCATTCTGCAAGCAGTAGAAGATGAATATGAACAGCCCTTGCAGCGAGTTCAGTATCGTGAAGGTGTACGCAACGCCCACACTCTGCTCGTTCAGGTACAACAAGCCGAAAGTCCACGTCAGCCCCAGAAGGACTGCCAGTACCACCGAACTGTTCAGCCATACTCTGAAAATCAAAGCATCCATGTCATTGCAAGTTTCGACTGGTGGAATTGATCGAGGGTAGTTACCACCACTTTTTTTATATTTTTTACCCCTAAAAGCTACCACGTCATGTCCCTCTCGTTTGGTAGACGTCGGGGGAACAGGCTAGTTACAAAGGCGTACGTCTAAACGATTTAGCGTTTCTGTGCAAGGTCGCGTTAAAACCGATTTAATTTTAATTTTGAATGAATGAATGAATGAATGAATGAATGAATACACTTTTATTGTACACCACATAAACATAACAAATTAAAAGTAAAAATTTATACAATTTTAAAATTTTTATTAGTGTTTTTACCACACTTGGAGGAAAGTCAATTTTATAAATTTTGGATTTGAACCTGCGACACTCTGGCAATCGCGGCCTGAGCGTTTTGACCAATAAGCTACAGCTCTCATACCGCCGATGCCTAAATTGGTATATGCCTTTTTGTGTCAGGCTTATAGCGACTGTAGCGACATCTAGTAGGAAACATTGTAGCTTCGATGTACTATTCAAAGGTCCATATTACAATCAGACAATTTTCACATAGTAGATGACACATTGCTTTTTAATAATTTTATAATTTCTACTACACATACACTTGGAAATATAAATATTATAAATTCCAAAGTGCATATATAAATTACGAAACCGACTGGATTTGAACCTGCTACTCTCTGGGCTTCGAAGTGCGGCTCTGTGACCACTAACCTGAGGCGTAGGTGGTAAGCCTCAAGTGGCTGTAATTACAACGGCAAAAACGCCTTTCAGACCTGAACACAGCATTTCATTTAGGATACAGTCCACCACGCTGGCCTAGTGCGGATTGGTGGACTCCAGACACCTTTGAGAACATTATGGCGAACTCTCCAGCATGCAGGTTTCATCACGATATTTTCCTTCACCGCTGAAGCAAGTGATATATTAATTGCTTGAAACATTGTGTAATTACTCACTTTATTTTATATAATTTGGAGTTTTCTTTGGCTTTGATGGAGACCGTAGAATGGCGACACATCAAATAGCTCACGAAGATCAAGCATAACCAATTGGCCTGGAATATTAAAAAAAACAAGTTACATAAACGATATAACACAAACATCTATGAATTTTTTTTACATAATTCCAGTTCTATCAGATGTGTTGTGAGTAGCTAATTTTAGAAGATGTGTTGTGTTATGCTTCAAGACATAGTAAGTTACGTTTAATAATCCTACTATCCTACTTTAATTAAAGTGTGGATGTTTGTTACTCAATCACGCAAAAACGGCTGAACGGATTTAGATGAGATTTTGCATGTATGTAGCCTTTGTCATGGAAAGGAACATAGGCTACCTTTTATCCCGGGAAATAAGTGGGAATAAAACACTTTAATACACGCGAACGAAGGGGGTCTCAGCTAGTATGTAATATTTTATGTATTTATAAAATACCACACTATCGTCATCATTAGCCTATTAGGCTTCTGTATAATAGGACAGAGGGTTTTAGAGTAAAGACCCAACAAGCTGCTCCAAAGCGGATGGTGGGCTTTAACAATTATTATCACATATATTTTTTTTGCTTTATTCCATCATAGAACGGCTATCAAAAGGCGCATTTTTTATTATTGGTAGTGATCGGAACCGACGGTTCTCCGGACTCCAAGGCACGTGGTTAGACACAATAAATAAATAAATAAATTTTAATAGGACAATACACACATCGCCATCTAGCCCCAAAGTAAGCGTAGCTTGTGGTATGGGTAGCCTGATGAATATTTTTATATTTAGAATATACATATAAACACCCAGACACTGAAAAACATTCATGCTCACAAAAATATTCCAGTAGTGGGAATCGAACCCACGACCTTGGGCTCAGAAAGCAGGGTCGCTACAAACTGCGCCAATCGGCCGTCATATCATTTTCCTAACTCCGGGCTGTTACTGAAATTTTCTGAAAGATAAACCCATTACCTCACAGTTATGAGCCTGAGCTGGCAACTGAACCTGGCAACCTAACCTAACCTAACTCTTGATCCGTAATCGAACACGCTAACCACTAGACAAACGAGTATAAAAAATTTCATAACTTACTTAAAACGTATAACGGAAATTAGTAAAGTGACGTTTCAAAAGTGCTTATAAAGTAGGCTTTCATAATTATGACCAACATCATATCAACCCATTTCCGGCCCACTACAGGGCACAAGTCTCCTCCCACAATGAGAAAGGGTTAAGTCCGTAGTCCACCACGCTGGCCAAGTGCGGTTTGGTGGTCTCCACACACCTTTGAGAACGTTATGGAGAACTCTCAGGCATGCAAGTTTCCTCACGATGTTTTCCGTCGCCGTTGAAGCATCTAATAAACTTTTAGTGATAAGGCCGCCTTTGCACCCTAGCACTAAGTACTATTACTGTTTTCCTTGTATTTTCCTTTTTTTGTTGTGTTGCAATAAAGTTTTTCTATTCTATTCTATTCTAATATTTTAAATGCTTAAATACATTAACTTAAAAAAGTTAGAGGTGCGTGCTGGGATTCGTACTCGGCCCCCCGAAGTGAAGTCGAAGTCCTACTCACTGGGCTATACACCGCTTCCCTTATATACTTGAAATCAATTAATATTGAATTTTAACTTACCAGTAGAACCAAACCGGCTGGCACAACGAAGCTTAGAATAAACCACCTCTCCGTTGTCAGCCAGCATTGGTGCGGTGTTCCGTACCCCGTCGGAAACGACGAGGCTGATGCCAGTACCACGAGTGCCGGGGCCAGGTAAGCTCCCGCGCAGTACCATCGAGCCCTAGGTCGCTCTGGCTCGAATACCTCCACTAACATCGCGTACAGGTGAAAACCTGCAAGTAAATAATAAACCACTTATAATATGAGAGTAAAAGTTCAAGAAAAACTGTAACCTATTTCTGAAGCAAATCAAAAACAAATTGAAACGTTATTACATTCAGGGTACGTGCAAAAACTACTAGGCGGAAGTTCATCCAGACCATTCCTACAAATTCCATTAATTAAAAAAAATTTTTTTTTTTTTTAATTTTTCTAAAAAAATTTTAGAAAAATTAAAAAAAAAAAAAAATTTTTTTGTTAAGCTACCAGAAAAATACCAGTTTTATGCTACAGTGATAATAGCATGAAACTGGTATTTTTCACGATTCCTGGCGCATTTGTTCAGAAAGAGTCGCGGTGCACTTCAAACATGCACAAAAGCACTGCCTACCCTAAAATTGATATTTAACACTTATAGGAGGAGGATTTATGCCATTGTATGCAATTTTACCGCTGTATGCATACCCTCGTCGTCTGACTTTCCCGCTCTTATAATCTTCATTGTGATGACTATAGTAATTAATAAGCTTTCTTATCTTAAAACTACAGATTGCAGATTGAATTTACTTTTCCAACTCTTCAATGAAGATTTAGATTTTATAAATGTGACATATCGAATAGGATCCGATTTATTTTTCCAAAACTTCGTGAACAATCTGATGGGACTGGTAGTTCCGAGATAGTCGCTTTAAAACATACAAACTTCTCTGGTATAATAATATCATAAGTTGAATCGTTGGGCATAAAGTAACAGAAAATAATTCTGATATATAATTGGCTTTAAGACTCACCTTCTAGAAACATCCAAGCGAAGGCTGCCAAGAAGAAATAGTGTAATAATCCAGCGATGATGCCGCACATTATCCTGTCCTGTGTTTGGTCGATGCCACATAAAAACACCACCTCAGCGACTAGCAGACACGCGCACAGATTCTTGTGAATTAATACGCGATCCGACTAGAAAAGGAAAAAAAAACATTACTACCAAACAGTTTTCAAATACAGGTTTTGACAGACTATATTTGGTCAGTAGACTCAAGGTCATTTCTAAACCTCTAATGTCTCAATTGGTTACGGATTAAGGATATTCTAATTAATTAGGATTATTTCAAATCTCAAACGGTCCAGAATTGACGTTGTTCATTATCCACCCTTTAGCCACCCCTAAACATTTACACAAAAGTTATACCAACGAATTTGTGTAATCAGAGACTTCAGTTGTTGCTACTGAGTACTGGGCAACCAACCGAAGTATGTCGGTTTATGTACTCGTAAGTATACAAATAAAATGACTTCGGATAATCATTTCCAAATTGCATTTCAACTTTAATTTACATTTGAATGAATAATGATTTGATGGTTGATCTCAGGTGTGGATGAAATCAATATAAAAAAAGAAAGCTAAGAATTAATAACAAATCGTGTCATTATTTGTTCGACAGTTAGTTAAAACTCAAGTTAGCCGGAATCAAAGAAAATAATCTTAGCAATGCTTCAATAAATAGATGGATTTAAACTTTGGCTTCTGTAATGTGTCAAATCTTCGGATAATCATTTCTATAACTCACCTTCATGTTCCTGAAACACTGGAACACAATAATGGCGGCCAGTAGCGCAACCGCGGAGATCGCGCAACCAATAACTGTGACCAAACGCAACGCCATCTGATGGGTTGCGCTCAAGGTTACGCCGTGTACGTCCATCAGTATCGCGAAATTAGTGAGATGGGAGCACGCGCAACCTGTGTGCGTTAGGTTCGACCATTCCACTTGGCAACCTTCGTGGGACCAGCCACTGTGAAAGAAGAAATAATAATCTTATAATAATCTTTACAGAGAAATTTCTCTCATTCTTTAGATGATCTTTAACCGAGCAATGTTTGTCCAAAAAATAATATTGAGGTTCAAATGGATACCCATCATATACGGATGACACCGATATTAAATCGCTTTGAAAACTAGTGAGTAAGAGACCTCAGTGTCCAAGTTTATCTTATAAAGCAAAGATTTTGATTTGACTAAATTTGAACTTAGGACACATATAATCTAGGAAATGATGTTTAAATTGATACTATTCCAGAAGCTATCCCATTAAAATAAAACAATATCTCGATAGTGGAAGGTTTATATTTTGAGAGAACATGTCAAAAGCAATACCCTCTATAAAAAAATATCTGAGAACGGTTTTATTTAACAAATTTAGAAATCAAACATATAAAACCAGATTTTAAGGTTTTAAGATTTAAATTACGTGCCATCAATTTTTTTCATAAATTAGCACTGAAATAATAAATAAGTACCTTTTTTAGGTTAACTTACTGTAAAGTGTAATCCCAGAAGACGCAGGCTGGGTTAGTGACGTTCTCAGTTTTCAAATGTTTCATAGTGAGGCGTACCATTTGTGAGAGTTGGATGTGTCTACCATTCCCTAAACTTGCCGATATGACCTGGAAACGGAAGCATTATGATTAAAGTCAGTAAAAGAGAAAGAGAAGGAATTCTTGAATTTTAAAGGAAGGATTTGTGTTAAGCGTAAAGAGGTAAGTAAATAAGGATAAAGGCAATTAAGTATGCTTAAGGCTTACCTTAGAGTTTAGAATTCTTGTGATGTTCTTCTTTTCCCTTTCAGAGTTTATGCTGGTGGAAGAGGCTGGGTCGGAAGTGTAGGCGGCGAATTGTGGACTCTTCCCGAATGTAGGCGGAAGGATCTCTTCTAGACGATCGAAAGCAAAGAAGACTATCCTGACTAGGTCGACTGACGACAGGTGATTTTCTGAAAAATAAATAAAATAAAATAAATATACTACGACAATACACACATCGCCACCTAGCCCCAAAGTAAGCGTAGCTTGTGTTATGGGTACTAAAGATGACTGATGAATATTTTAATGAATTATATATACATAAATACTTAGAAAATACATATAAACACCCAGACACTGAAAAACACTTATGCTCATCACACAAACATTTTCCAGTTGTGGGAATCGAACCCACGGCCTTGGACTCAGAAAGCAGGGTCGCTGCCCACTGCGCCAGTCGGCCGTCAAATAAATAAATGATTTGAATATGAATGAACTTCGTCACATTTATTATTGCCAAAAACCTTGAAGTAATAGTTTTATATACCAAAAAAGAATATCTAACAGTAGAGGTGACAATTTATCGTGCACAAAAACGTAAAGAATACATGAAATAATAAGTAGGTACCTAATCACAGACAATTTTAGATATGCAAGGGTAGCCTTACTTCTGCATCATCTAGAGTAGCCAAATAATTAGTGTCTATAACATTTTGGAGTTAAAATCTTTATTTCACTTTAAATGGTTCAAAATTTCGGTTAGGATAATCATCTAGATTTATATGTGTATTTATAAGTGTAATACTGACCTAGTAAAGCAGCTTTGGGTATGGTAATCGTATCCTCAGAAGCTTTCCATTGTTCATGAGCGATAGCCGATGGAAATGTTTCGTCTTCAACATTCTTCACTTCTAGAACTCTTACGGAAAGACCTGCAGGAATACATAAGTTATGAGACTTAAGCAGTGGCATGCACTTCATACATGCACAAATCTCTGCATATAGTAGGAATGGAGAAGGATTTTCACATTTTATGCCATCTTCTTTCTGTATGCATAACCTGGTCAAAAATCCTCTTTACGCCACTGCCACTTCCTGGTTCATCCTTCACCCTCAAAATCATATGAATTTTTGAGGATATCAAATAAAAGGCCAGAGAAATTGATATCTACTCGTAGTTGAACATTTTAGCCGGCAAACGAAATAATTGTTCATCCTTTATACTACTTACAAATATTCTTCACAATCTGCAAGATGGTCTTCTCTTTGGTTACAGCGTCTGCTAATAGAAACGCGTTTTCTTCGAGCTGTGTTAGTAGAGCACTTGCTACTCTATTCTGTGCGTCTATGGTAAGATCTGACCAGGACGCACGTTGGCTTTCCTCTAGCAGATTTGAGCCTAAAATGAGAGAAATGAGAAAAATTGGTATTACATTTTACAATTTTATAGATTCACCATTAATAATTATTGCACAGAAATCATAAACTGAACTAAATTGGCTACTTATAAAGCACTGTCTTTCTTCAGTCAGTTAGATAAAGAGTTCTGTTCTTCTAGCCAAAATTGTTATAAATTCAAAGGTTTTTTTAACTATAATATTAATTATTAATCCAATGTTTTATTATACACAGAATCGTGTTGTTTTTGTCGTATCTACATTTGGTTATAGATGGTCCATTTGATCTGGAACTAACATATTACAAACGAAAACTAAAGTAATAAAATAAAATTTAGAGGCTACAGATTTCAGGAGTATATTTCCAAACTAAATGAATTGATTCTGCGAGAATCAGATGAGCAATAACTAAATTGTAACAGAACAATAAACAATAAGAAAATATAAGACAGGGCTTCCAGTATTATATTTCCTTATGTTCCTTGTCAGTTTAAATTTTGTTAAAAGATTAAACATAAAATATGGGTACGTGTATTTTTGGTTCTATCAATTTCTGGATATGCAGGAGAACTTACCGGTTTTAATAACCCCAAGCAGCATATCAGTAACAATAGCCTCTTTTTGTCGCGGATCTGGAAATGTCTGTACGTTTTTCGCCATACGCTGTGCGAGCTTCTTCATTATACTGGTTGTGGTCATCATGTCGCCGCCGTAAAGGGTTTTTGATGAAGTCACCTAGAAGATTTATTTGTAATTAGTTTGGAACGACAATTGACGTCGGCATCCTACGAAGTAGCATTTCTGTACCGGAAATCGCAGCGGAAGTATGCAGGTATTATTTAATTTAAAAAAACCTATTTTATGCAATTGCGATTTCATAAAAATACAATAAAGAAACAGTTTGCCTTAGTTTGCAAAGGCCCGTTAAATCGATAACTGCTAAGCAAGGTTAGTTAACGAATTTTAATTAAATCCTATCTCAATAAACGTCGAAAGCATTTTAAATAATATCTCAAGGTATGAAAGAGATTGGACAAATTACCTGTGCTAAATCGTTGCTAATGCTTAAAAGTGATTCGCCTTCTCTGACCCGGGCTTCTAAGCTGTTCAGCCAAACTGATCTGCATTCGCTGAGATCTGGTGTAGCGCCATGCCATTCTGGTATCGAATCCGCTAAGAACAGAAAATCCAGTTAATAATGCTCATAAATTTATTTAAAAGAAATAATAAAATGAATATGGCGTAAGTAGTTCATTCGAATTACCGAAAATTAGTAGAATATTACTTTATAATTTAATTGGAAACTTTATTAAATTATTCTTTATAATTTATTGAGATGGTATGTTATTTCTTAAAGTAACTATTGTATTTAAATAAACTAAAATATTGCCTCAAAATAAAAAGTAAATGTATTAGAGGCATCACGTATCTGTATCATTGAAATAAATGATGCCGTTGAAGTGTGATTTTATAAAAACAGTTACATATCTAACATCTTCAAACACTTGTGCAGTTATAATATTACTCTGAAGTATTAAAGTATGTTAAATAGATTAAAGGTTAATGGTGTGAGTGTGTTACGTGCGGAGGGTAGAAATTGTTTCAGTAATGTAATCAATCCCACAACTAAAAGTCTTTAAAATTTCAGTAATTACGTTTGAGCTAGTACTTGTAGTCTTGGGAAAAGACTGAAGGATCGTTTGATTCCAAGAGATACTGTAGTTCTAATGACTTACAATAAATCATATCTCCATTGGAGATGAGGTTATGGCTAGCTTGGGCATCGGGCAGAGTAGCCGCGCCGCGGTAGTCGATCATATGTTCAGGGGAATCGCCGTCACGACCTATAATAACAAAATGTTTTATATAAGTCTCACTTGCACCCAAAATAACTTATCAAGGCCAACAGTTTCTACCAAACTCAAATAACGTAATGACCTTGGCTGTTAATTTAATATTTACAACCCTTATAATCTGTCCATATTATTATAGAAGTAAAATTAGAATATTAAACAATAGAGTAAACAATTAAATTTATTTCAGTTCATGTTAACACATGTTAGGAATTTCAAAGAACCGTTACTAGCCTTTTCAACACGCACCTTTTTGTCAATAATGGTTTTAGATTGTTTTGTTAATGATGTGGATTTTCAATGAGTGAATAAATAAAGAGTACAAATACAATTTCTAACCTTTTAGTAAAGCTTCTGAGCCCAGTCTTCTAAGTAGTTGCATTTGTCTCTCGTTCGGCTGATCTAGACCAAGGTCATGATAGTTTTCTCCTGATTGGAGTCCTGAACTCCCGCGTCTTCTTGGTCTTTCTTCTTCAATGTACGAATGGGATGTGAGAGTACATCTAAAAAGTGATTAAGTAATTCATTGTAATAGCATTCACTGATTGAACCGAGAAAAAAATAACAAAATAAGCTTTATTTCAGTTGCGAAACAGCCATACAGACCACTATATCATAGTGTGAATTAACGATGACAAATTTTGTCGTTTACACAATTCTTTTATCAGAAGTGTAGGAATTATTTATAAGCTATATACATGAAACTTGACCAGTAGCTGCACTGTAAAACAAAATTGAAATTCTTACTTCCATCTCGCCAAGCCGGTTGCGCCGCCAGGACAAGGTTGCACTGCGTAAGTTCCAGCCAGAGTCCAGTTCCAATGAAGACCACGAGCGTTGATTTGGGGACAGTAGGTTCGCCTACCTATGGCTGGTGTAGCAATAGTAGCTGCATTACAAAACAATTGTATGAGATTCACCAAATTCGTCAAACAGAACTTAGTAAAAAAATGTTGAAGTTCGAGTCACTAAATTCTTTTAAAATTTCACGGTGACAGACATCTAACGAATTGAAAATGAAGACTAATCAATATGATTGCAAAATAAAAATAGCAAATGATGATAGAGTTATGTAAATGTTCAGCTAAAGATTTGGGATCTTGATGGACCTTGTTCATCAGATCATAAGACTATATAAGAAATGAGAAAAATGATTCGTAAGATTTATACCTTAAATTTATAAAAAAATAGGCACAAATCGTCTTAACATCACATAAAGCCATTCTTTATAGCGTACTTACAAAATGCCTTATCAAATTCATCCATAGCATCGGTTTCCTGTGGTCTATTATCTTTAGGCATATGTACGGTTGGGTCTGCAACTTCATCTTTCGGCGCCCAATGGAGAGTCTCATCAGTTACTGCAGCTAAAAGAGTAAAAATGACAAACTTTTAGGTTTCAATATCAAAAAATATGAAAGATTATACACAATATTAATAATCTTGTTATTATTAGTGCCTTTTTGGTTGCATCTTTATCCAAATTCATCAGACAAATTATTAAATAAATAGTATTTTATCTACTTACAATTGTCATCATCTTTTTGTTTGGGTTTGTCAATTTTCGGACTGCTGTCTGGTTCAGCAACCTTCGGTGTTTCTTCTTTGACATCTGGTATTTTCTCTACTTGTGGTGGTTCTCTTTCAGACGATGAATCTGGTTGCCTTGTTGTTGTTTTCTGAAGAATGAGATAAATGACTATTAGAAATGTTAGCAACTTCTTGTTTATAAACTTAGGTGATATTTTAAGTAAGGTTTACGTTTTATGAGTTCGTTTGGCATTGTAATTGAGTAGTGTTAAGCTGTACTAAAATTTTAGAACCTATATATTAAACGTACCTTGGTACCAATATTTCCAAACTGTACTTCTGGAGGTAGTGTTATGTGAGGTCTAAATGTTGGCGGGGTGATCACAGTAGGTTTCTTCTTCTCTTGCGGCGAGAGCACTGGGCTTTTAGGTACTGGCGGTGCGGTCGATCTCCACACTGTTGGCTGGGAGGTTATTAACCATGGAGGGGAGGGCCTCGTAGTTGTACTGGTTGTTGATGCTGTAAGAGAATTTGCTTCTGATAATGAAAATTCGAAATGGAAGATTTAATTAAATACAGACAAAACCTTCAATAATGAAAAAAAGGACAAAGGTTTATTACTGTATATGATATATATGTTTATTGTTTGTGTCTCTAATAAAAAAATAAAAAATAAAGGCGATGTTTGAGGTTTATTTGTAAATCTAAACGCGTAAGGATGACTGGTCAAATTGGTGCTTCTAAAATTCTAATGCCCAAGTTCCCAAATAAAAATATTATTCTAAAAACTCTAAATTGACCAGCCGTTTTTCTGGGTTTCACAAAATCAGAAAAATTAATTATTATCCTATACTATTCCTAAAAGCGGATAACATTTTGCAGATAACATTCTCTTTATATTGCAAACAAAAGAATTCGAAATACATGTATTCCGATACCTTCCTTGTAAAATATACAAAATGAACAATTTAGAAGTTACGTCGCCTTTTTTGTTTGCTGTAACTAGTTAGAAAACTATGTTATTACCTGGTACACACTGGTAGTGCGCTTCTAAGTACTTCAGCGTGTTCGGACAAGGGTCGCCGAACATGTTCGTGCTGGCCAATATACTACAATTCTGGTGCATACTGCATCTGTGAAACAAATCAAAAATTTAAGTATATATTTCAGTAGGTTATATGTTCAATAGAGGTTTTTAATTTTTTTATATTTCAGAAATAGCAAGCGGTCAGTCATTTTCTTATTACAATCGTGTCCTAGTACTTTGAGTGAAAGATATCAAAGCATGAAGAACAACAGCAGGACACTGATTTCGCTATATGCGTATACATAAACATATATACTTCCTCCCATACTTCAGAACATATCTGTATGGGACGAAGTTGTAGACACGCGAACGAAGTCACGGGAGGCGATTAGTTGCTCTTTATCGGGGTTAGCGGCCAAAGAAGGGGTCAGATTGTTAAAAATATAACGTAGACTATATAAATACAGACACAAAATATCAGCTTTAGAAAAACTAATCGTTTCTTTAGATTATCCCATAAGTTGATATAGATAGAGTCTATTCAATTCTCAACGTGGGCGGGATTGTTTAATTGATTTCTTTATTAGAAAATTGGAGATTCGGATTGAAATTCTATTAGTTTCGGACTATCGTATCTACGACTAGAATTATAATTGAATTTGCAACTAACTACGACTAGAAGACATGTATAACGAATGAATTAAGTTAAAAAGATAGTGACTTGCCCCGGCTTTGCATGACAAGAAATACTCGTAATACAATCGAATATTTCTAGCCTGTTTGTATGTTTGTTTGTTTCCTTCGCAAACTAACTAAGCAACCAATCAAATTGTTTTTTTTTCATATATTTAGTTTTAAGACGCGAGAGTGACATAGGCGCTACTATTTATCCCACGAAAACAAAGGGTTCCAACGGGATTTAATCCTGTATTATGTGTATGCTGCATTATATATATATGTGTATCATGTATCTTTATGTACAATAAATTTTCCTAAATAAATAATAATTCTGTACATTGCGCGTCACTTATCAACAATCAATTTAGGCACCATTTGCAGAGGGGCCACGGTGACGGAAGCAATCTCGCACGAAATGTAATAAACTTGGGCGATTATTTAATTTTGGATGCCACCGACCTTTGAGATGATACCCAAAATTTTGCGTTGCGTAGTTAGAAAGTTTTAAAATAAAATTTATTGAAATTCCTCTCATATTTCGTAGTGTAGTGCCAAGTAAGAAGACAGGGGAAAATATTTGTAAAATGCACATTCCGGGATCATACCTAATATATTATTTTATTTATTACATATCATGTGAATATTAATACTAATTTCAAATAGGTCTTCCCACTTGTGGACTATCTGCATAGACGGTGATTTATGACTAAAAAAAGGGGTAATGAACTCTCTATTGAGCTTTGATTTTGAGGCATTTTGCAAAGGTTGCTTGAGATTAGACAAAGGTCTTAAATCAAAGTGCAACAGGTTTCACTGATTGTACCTCATGTGGGCATGTGTAAATTGATATGTTTGCTTTTAATTAATTACCGCAATGATATACATTATTAACGGTACAATCATTATTATTACTATTGCTTTTGTAACTAGGTAAACTGCGTTGCATGAAATTGGTTAAGCCATCGTTCACACTAGTATACCAGTGATTACACAAACAACCTTGTAGCATAACCATGCAAAGAACTTCGACCAGGCTCTAAGGACTAGAAGGCTGGATGGGTGAAGTAACAATTTCAGCAGAATAGTTTTCTTGTACTATCATCACCATTACATCGACCTATTACCGGCCCACTACAGGGCACGGGTCTCCTCCCACAATGAGAAGGGGTTAAGGCCGTAGTCCACCACGCTGGCCCAGTTCGGATTGGTGGACTCGACACACCTTTGAAAACATTATATAGAACTCTCAGGCATGCACGTTTGCTGACGATGTGTTCCTTCACCGTTAAAGCAAGTGGTATTTTATTAACTTAAAACGCACATAACTTAGAAAAGTTGGAGGTGCGTGCGTGGAGGTGTGAAGTCCAGCTCCTACCCAATGGGCTATCAACGTACTATAGAACACAAGAATGTCTGTGTAGTGTAACTAAACCAACTGGGTCCCATTAAAGATCTCTCCGTAAGGTTTCATAATTTCTTAAATAATACTGGCACATGATCATCCAGAGGCTAAGACCCCAACCTTGTTTTTTCATAATAACTCAAGACTTTTAGAGCGTCAGAAGCAACGAGTTCACAAGACTAGATTTCCTTAAATGGCATAAAAATAGGATCTAGATAACCACTATATCCCATTATCAACATTATGTCTCCCTTACCTCATCATTCAATACATCATAGCATATTCAACTTCATCTCCCTACTCCAGGCATTCATATCTCCCCTACTGTCTGAAGGGGGGGGTCAAGCTGTCCTGATCACCTCCTCCTTAGCGTAGTAGCCCTGGCAATCAGTTGGGGTTGTTGGTAGTCGTCTGGGAAGTGTACAACGGGTTCCCCGGACGTCCAATGAAGCCAACGAGAGGGACATGCCGTGGTGGTTTTTAGTTCGGGTAAACGAGTCCCACATAACCTCTGTCCTGCCCAAAAGGACAGAGGTAGCCATAAAGCTTTTCCACCACGACAAAAAAAAAAAAAAAGGCATTCATATCTCCGTTTAACGGCATAGTCGATTCACTATGTAACACTCCTTCCTCTTAGTTTTCCTTCCTCTTATTAGATTTTCTCTATATATTACGTTCTTTAAAAATATTGTTTATTTAGCGAGTAGTGTAGATTAGTTACAGTAGCCCAAAAATAATAAAGTTCCTTAACATTCTTATGATCATTTTCACTAACGATGGTAAAGGCCTGAGTAAGTAACGCTTATTAAAGAAGAATCCTAAGCATACATTTACCTTTCACCAATCGATTATCACAAGGTGACTCAAATAACCTAACTTTTGTATGGGTCTTGCCACAAGTTGTGGTACTTTCCGTTCCGAGGGTTCTGACATAGCTTGAAAAAGCCACACACACACACACACACACACACACACACAAGGACAAGGGGTTAAAAACAACAGACAGGAAGAATAGTTTAAATCTCGAAGAAGATGTCATTCTTCGTCAACTATCGATTCTTTGAGATAATATTCTTTTGCCCGTTTTCACTAAACCTAGGCATCGCCATAATCGAATGCCTATTAATTTTAGCGATTAGCTATTCTCTTAGCTCTATTGGTGAACGTTACCTTATATTTAGGCATAGCCTTTAGTGAAAACGGGCATTGGTCTTATTTCACCCGAAGGGCTGGGCACTTGAATATCTGGTAACATATGAACGTAGCTTTATCGAAATTTCAATTGTAGCTAAAATATGGCATGAAACTATATCGGGATTAAACGTAACAATACTGCGGTTTAATTTGTTCCGTTAGTATTACTGTGGTAATGGCATCGGCGCGGCGGTTGCCTTGTGTGGGTGCAGCTTTATGCTGGATTATTGACTGACGGCAAACAATCTAGCATGCAAATAAATAGAATTCAAGTTTCCATCTGTGATTACGAAATCATTACCTCTAGTAAAAAGCTAAGAAGATTGTTTGTATCTCTACTAGGAAATTATTAGGAAAGTCGTATTGTAGCAAAAAATATCAATTTAACAAAGCCTATAACAATCTACTGCTGGGCTAAAAACCTCTCCCAACAGTACGGTTTTCCTATAACCACCAAGCTGGGCCGGGTTGTTGATCGCCATAGGTGTTACAGAGGACTGATTGAGAGAATGATTTTAACTCACTAATAACGGACATAAATAAGTGATATCTGCATATCGTCTGCGAAAGATGCAGAACTCCTTTATAGGGTAGAGTCATCTCCCGCAAGATCAATTTGTTATCATATGAAAATCTGTCATATTTTGTTACAGTTCATAAACAAAATAAACTAAACTGAGATGCTGGAAAAATCAACTACTGAGTTAATTGCCGGCTCTGCTAGGTAGAACCTGCTTTCCGAACCGGTGGTAGAGTCACTACAAACAGACATACTTGACGTTTCAAGAATGGTTATAACGTAGGCCTACTTCTTCATCATCATATCAACCCATTACCGAGCCACTATAGGACACAGGGCTCCTCCCATAATGAGAAGGGGTTAAGGATTGGTGGGCTCCACACGACCTTGAGAAGATTATGAAGAACTCTCAGGCATGGTGGTTTCCTCTTCGCCGGTAAAGAAAGCGATATTTTAATTGCTTAAAACGCATGAAAGTTAGAAGTTCGTGCTGAGATACGAACTCGGCCCCCAAAAGTGAAGTCGAAGTGCACTCACTGGGCTACTAGTATCACCGCTTCAGCAGGCCTACTTGAAATAAGGATTTTGTGATTATCGTACTAACCTGCTATGTAAAACCCACTAACCTGCTATGTAAAACCCACTAACCTGCTATATAAAACCCACTAACCTGCTATGTAAAACCCACTAACCTGCTATGTAAAACCCACTAACCTGCTATGTAAAACTCACTAACCTGCTATGTAAAACCCGTAAACTCCTCGTACTCATGCAGTTGACGCTCCAGTCGGTGTTGCCATGGTCGTTGCAGATGGTAATTGAGAACCTTCCGTAGTTCGCTCTGATGAGGTGTATGACTGAGCCCTCGCCGCAACCGATCTTCAAAGTCTTCCCTTCACACGCATACGCTGTTTCATATCTTGGTTCTGAAAGAAGAGAGAAAGAAAATTAGTATGTAATCCTCACACGGATACCTTTAGTACTAAGCGGTATAGTTTTTTTTTCACGACCTCCCTCCGGGTTCGATTCCCGGCTGGGACAGTTTGGGAATTCATTATTTCTGAATTTTCTCTGGTCTGGTCTGGTGGGAGGCTTTGGCCGTGACTGGTTACCACCCCACAGACAAAGACGTGCCGCTAAGCGATTTAGTGTTCCGGTGCGATGTCGGGTAGAAACCGATTAGGGGTATGACTTCCGTACACACACGCAGGTTAGCCCACTACCATCTTAGACTGCATCATCACTTACCACCAGGTGAGGTAGCTGTCAAGGGCTAACTTGTAGTGAGGCGTGCGGCGTCTATGTTGTGCAGGCTTGTGAGCAGTACCAACACCCTCCTTAACACATGGGCCAATAAGCTGGATAGCCCCCTCTGGAGGTGCTGGAATGGTGCACACACGGGCTATAGGAAGGCCACATCCAGAGCCTGGTTTGTTGGGCCGGTTTAGTTTAGGATATAAGTTGTCTAACATAGGATAGTGGTTTTTTTTGTTACTAACATTATATTTATTTATTTTAATTTTGTTTCGTGTTTAATTTTTAGTATTTTATTAATTTTAATTATGATTATTATTATTATTATTATTGTTAATTTAATATGTGCTTCTTTTTATGTTATTTTTAAAAACTGTTAAGTGTTATATGGGCTATGCCTGAAATAAAATTTTATTATTATTATTATTATAAAATAAAAAATCCAAGAGGGCTATGGGCATTTGATGCGCAGAGAACAAAGCCACATATCAAAACGAGTACCTAATGGCAATCATCATCATATTATGTACCCATTAATACCCTCGGTCTCCTCCCACAATGAGACCCCTTCTCATTGTTAATGCCGCAGTCCACCACGCTAGCCCAGTGCGGACTGGTTTACTCCACAAACCTTTGAGAACATTATAGAGAACTCTCAGGCATGCATGGTTCCTCACGATGTTTTTCTTCACCTTTGAAGGAAGTGATATTTTTAGTGCTAAGAAAAGTTAGTGGTGCGTGCTGCGGTTCGAACTCGGCTTTCCGAAAGTTAAACCGAAGTCCTAACCTTATTATTATGTGGTGTATATATAAAAAATATAACAAAAAGGTAACCTAACCTAACCGTAGAAACGTTTCTCGTTAAATAATTCGAGATAACTGTTCGAAGTGTTTATTAGCGTTAGATACCCGCCCATATACAAAATATATTTTCTATTTCTATTCAAATAACAAACAGATTTCGATTAGATTCTACGAACTTGATGTACCCACGAAATAAGTTTTTCAAAATGCTACGGAAAAATTTACTATAACTAGGGTCGGCTTATACAGACCTAAACCAGGATTATATATAAAAAGATTGACAGAGAGCATATGTTGAATAAACGAATTATTTGACTATAGGCTTGCGCCTGCGTACAAAACATGTTATCGATAAAACATGAATTAGGTACAGACAAAAAGTCTTGTTCAATCTTCTATTTTTCGAGTCAAAAATACTCGCGGCATCCGGTGAAATCACCAGTGCAAATACCTTAGCACCTAACTACCGTTTCCCGAAAATAAGCCGCGCCATCCATTACCGTTCCAGAAAAACAACGTTTCGAAAACATCGCGCGCCCAAAAATAAATCCAATTAAACGGCACGGACATTGTTCATCGGATCGTTACGTCCAGAAACCATTTACCAATTCAAAAGCAAACACCCAATGAAAGACAAAAACGCAAAAACTGTCGACTCAACGTTTCATAATCAATTCCGAGCGATTCATCAGTCGGCGAACAAACAAGGGCGTGAAACAATATTTCCACAACTGAAGTGCTGTCCATCGACGCCAATATTCTATAGATTACTTTTTAAACGCGAATTTCAAGATGCAATGGACGCACCCCCAAGATTTATCGTTGTACCTTCACGTCGGGTTAGGTGTGCATATTCTGGATCGGATATAATAAATCTGGGCAAATTAATGACGGCACAGACAGAACGTTTAAGCCGTTTTCGCTACGTCATACAACGAAATGAAGCCCGCGAACAATACATAATATACTGCCTCGAATCTTATAATAGGGTTGCTTCTGATGTAAATTAGAAATGTGTCGATAAACCCCCAAGAATAGGTTAAGTTATTCGTCGGGCAATTTTCTTTTATAGCGCCCCCGCATTAAGGCGAAAAAATGGAGTTATTAATCTAAACTTCACCAGTAAATTAGTGTTGCGATAAAATACTGATAAGGCTGTACAATAAATTATATCGAGTTTAAAACATTGGTGTAACACGGGTTTAATCAAAATTTCCAAGTGGAAGTTGGGGTATTGCGTTTTTACTAATTGCTTTTAATGATGGGACATATTTATCGATAAATAATTACGTTCGATCTCTGTTTTATCGCCCCAACGGACAATACAATCTAATTTGCCGTAGAATTAATTGCTACAATTATGATATATTTTGGAAACAGATTTGATGGTACACAGAAATAAATATCATCGTCCCTGTCAATTTGTTTCCTTACGATATTAGTGGCAATTACTAACGTGTTTTGTTGTGTTCCTTACAAATATGATTATAGAGTGGGAGGAAAATTAAATATTAACAGTCATTGGAGCAAACATTTGAATGCCTGTATTTTTTTCAGCTTAGATAGAATTCCTAGCAATTTTTAAGACTACAAAATGAAAAAGTAAAACGTTATAAACTATCGTAGTAGTTTTAGATATTAATTAAGAAAGTTATTAATCGCAAACAGCTAAAGTCACGTTAGTTAATTAAATTGGTTTCAATTTATAATGAAGATCGAGTGTTTCTTTAATATTTTAAGAACTCTGTTTAATTTGTCGTACGTAATTTCGATAATAATAACAGTGAAGTGACGTTAGAAGGTACCAAAAATTATCCATGTTTTACTATTACTATTTTTTTACTATTTACTATAATTTTTAAAAGTGAATCTGGTAACGCACATTTATGCTAGGCTGAATAGATTATAATAAAAGGTGAAGTATATCGAGAGATTCTACATCAGATGTATTTCAATTCTTGTCTTTCGAGTGGTTCGATATTTTATTTTATTTCTTATAATTCCGTACCAGGTGGCATGATCTCCAAAGATTCATAGCGAGCTAGATTCAAGCGGCACAAGACCTGATTTGGAAATCCCTACAAAATACCTATACCTATGTCAGGCACTAAACGTTCATCAGATGAATCATTATAATGAGATGATGTGTCATAAATTGCAGTTAACAGTGTATTACGATTAGAAAGTAATATATAATAAAGGTTGTGAACTCTACATTTTTTTATGTTTAACTCACAATAAACCAAACGTGTAAGAACATTAAGGAATAGTCAAGTATTCGTACTTTGGAGAATAAATTCAAATTGCAATCCACTCAAAAGGAAGCAACAAATTCGAATTGGGTTATAAATCCCCATTATCGATAACAGCCGTCGACGGCGCAGCACTACTCCAATACCCAGTGCACGCAAAACTGCAGTTTGTATCGATATAAAAGATAAGATCGATACGCGGAACTATTTTAAACCTTTCGAAAATAACACCTTGTATCGTCGACTAAATCTCAAGTCAACTCCTTTATGGGGCTCGCACACAAATCAGACACTGGCGTGCGGTGTAGCGGAGACAGTGCGATGTGACCTATTGGGAGATCTTATACGTGCACGGGACAAATCGCGTCAATATTCACGTGACCTGAATAAATGAATAGACATGTCACGTGCTGCGCTGGTGGTCGCAACTACCCGTGTCATGGTAATTGAGTTTGCTACCATCTTTCAAGCCATTTTAAAATATTCCAATTTGAGTATATATTATACTTTCATATTGTTTTTTATAGTTATAATTGTCAGTGGAAAATCATCGCCTACGTAGGTTCAAAGCCTCACGTGCCTGTGATGACCGGCAACCACGCCCTCAAGACTGTAATACAGCACAGGAATGCAGCTAGAACGTACTAAACATAAACTCTTCCTCAAATACGCACGATTATGGGAACCCGATTCCGATATCAGTACGAGATACGAGATGTAACAGAAGCCCGACACGTGCGGCGCGCGGCTGTAGATGTGTAAACAGCTTTAATCTCAAGTCACCCCCTTAAGAGAGGGGTGGTAGGTGGTGGGTAATAAAAATGATTTATAGCGAGTGTCCAGCTCTACTTGTTATGAAGGGTCGAAAACAATTTACGGGATTCTCGTAAAGGGGGATAGGGTAATTATTTTTCCCCGAGTTCGGTGGTTTACAAATTTTCCCATTATAAGTTTTGCGGGCAATTTGTGTTAACACAAACTATATCATTTACACCAAAATACCTTTGATACATGTTATTTTATACAGGAACCTTTTCTCGCGAGTTCCCGGTAGTGAGCAAAACAATCAGCCTAGAACAATACACTATACTGGAAGCAACACTTCCTTGGCCTATAAGTTTAAAAAAAAATACTTAATTATGCTTATTAGGGGTCTTCTGTCTTATAAATGTTTATTTAAATCAAGAACGTTTTGACTAGATTGTGACACGGTGAAATGCAATGACCTCTATTTTCACAGAAGAATCTGGTGTCGTTTATTTTTTGTCTCCAAATGTTTAGCGCCATTGGTGCTGCAAGTTTGACGTAGATGAACTAGGATTGATTGATTGATCTGATATGGCAAACGAAAAAACAAACCGATTCAGTGGAAACAATTCATGAAATAATCAAAAAAGTATTATAAACACGAAATTTACGCATTTTACGTTCTATTTTTAAGTTTGTGATACTCCTGTAGGTACTACGAGAATATCAACACTACTTTTTTAAACATCTGACATCGAGGCAAAGGTCGTCACAGATAGTTCTTAATTTTGAAATTATTAGGATAGAGACACTCGTATGTACTATTTGGTGCTACATATGGTGACATAAGCTGTCATTTGTCAGCCAGTCTAGTCTAGTGTATAATAGAGGTTAGTGCTGCAAACTCCGCTTATAGGTACTTCCTCCCTAATCGTTGAAACATTACAAATGAAATATCGTTTATTAATCCTCTGAGAGCAACTCTGTACACGTAAAACTGTAATTAACTTGGTGTTTTACTAAACAATTCCTTTCGCTTGCACTACCCCTTCTCATATTGAACAACCATTTTATCATGCACTAACTTTATACTTGTCGCTTTGAAGATAAGGTTCGAAATCGCATGTTTTAATTACAATGAGATAATAAGCCCCTATCATGGAAACTCGTTAGAGAATACATGTGGACGTCATTCGATATTCAAGTCGAACTGTACGAATCGCACTTATGTGTTTCCATTTAATAATGACTTTTATAGCATGTGAGATATGGTTGAAATTGTGTTGTTTTATTCTGAAATGCACAATGACGGTGGTGAATTTAATTTTGCGTGCCATTAATCGGTGTCAGCAGTAGCCTATGGGATTAGGCTAAATTTTATTATGAAAGTAATGGATTCGGTCGACGGGTTTAAGTTGAGTTAGTGGATTTTCGGTTAGGTATATTCGCCTTTATTTAATTAAATTATAATATTTCATTTATTTTTTTATCAATGATGAGGATGTAATGATTTCTTTAAAGCTCTTCTTAAAATATCCATTACCGTTTACGTAAATAGTCCTGCAAACAAAAATTTTACACTTATTCGAGCCGCAAACAAATAAGCGCCATCTATTAGAATACTCATGCATTACGTCGTATTTTAATAACTTCTTTAGTAGTTTTATTACATACGTGCTGTTGCCAGCGTTCTTCGTCTGCGTTTATTACGGTTTTTACAAATCTCGTAGGAACTGTTTGTTTACCTAGGATAAAAAGTAGCCTACGTTACTGTCTGTCTCTTAAACTAACTCTATGTCAAAAATAAAGTTGATTGGTGGCTAAGATAGGGCGTGGAGGAAGGACGAGCAAACAAACAAATAAACAATCGGACTTTCGCATTTATGATTCGTAAGGATGAAAAAGGTTTCACTCTCAAACAGTAGTAGTAGAGCTCTTTACCATCAGGTGGGCCACTTGCTTGGTCCGTAAATGATTACCAATAAAATAAAAAAAACAGTTATAACACATTTATTTAGAAATCACCGACAGACACTTTAATCCATGCCATATATGTCATTACATGTAGATACATATACACAGATAAATATTGTAAATTTATTCATAAACTTATTTCAATTTTATTATTGCGTGATATCAAATAACCGGTTTGTCATTATTGTATCCTTGCTACCAGCGAAGGGGTGAAAAAAGGGCTCCACACAACACAATCCAAACATCACCTGAACTAAAAAATTGAGGGAAATCTTCCCGTGACACGGATCCTACGGGGACCCATAAATACACTATAAAAGTGCTTTTTCAATTTGCCACTTTAGCGAGATAGGGTTTACTAGCTGCGGTGTAATTTATGACCTGTACGTTTGATTTATACGACTTTTATATCACTTTTATACCACCTGTATGATGTATGCTTTAAGATTTCAGATAAAACGGAGAGCGTCGCAGCGCCGAGGAAGTTTTTAAGGAAAAATCAACGATAAAACGTCGCGTCTTAAACACTCCATACTTTGACAGATTAACGTGACTCCAAAGCAACTTCGTTAACATAAAAAAGTATGCACTAAGGATTCTAAATTTAATAAAACGCACGCGCGCAAATTGTAATTGTAAAGCTTACGATAATTACAATTAGCGATGCGCGTTTAGTTTTTTTATTTGAAATAGTTTATTTTAATTTTTTTTTTGATTATTATATGTATAGATTAAGATATAGACAATTTTTTATATTCGTTCTCTCACATTGATTTAAATTTACACTCTACAAAATTGCTTTTTTAATTCGCCACAAGCGATACGAGTAGGTTTTTCTAACGGAGCAATTTATGGCCTATACGTTTGATTTATTTGATTTTTATATCACTTTTATAGCACCTGAATGATGTGTACTCTGCTACTTAAGATAAAATAGAAAAATTCCCACGGGCGAGTAATTATTTATAAAACTTCTATATCTATACTACTGTCTCGTTGAACAGTATTTCAGACTATAGAAGAAGTTGTATTCGGATATTTCTTTTTTTTATCTCAATACCAGCCTGGAGTTAGGAAAATGTTGTTCAGCCACGTGCCTCATTAAAGAGTTGGACCCGGTTATACTAATACATAATAACCGTTTAAGCCCACCATCAGGAATTGGAGTAGCGCAGAGAGTGTAAGTTACTCCCAGGCCCAGCATTGGGACATGAATAGGTTGAGGATGATAAACCAATTATGGAAGATCAATATGAGGATCATCTTCATCATCAAGTCATTCGTAACTCGGGACTCCGCTCAGGCCACACGCCTTTTAGTACGTCACGGAGAACTCTCAAGAATGCGTTCTTCCTTGCGATGTTTTACTTCAACTTTAAAGCAAGTGTCATTATAATTGTTTGAATTAAAACGCAAATAACTCAATATAAGGATGTTTGTTTGTTTGTTTGAAATCATTATTGCACACACACAATATATACAAAGTAAACACATAAACAGAAGAAACGGCGCAAAGGCGGTCTTATCACTAAAGCGATGTTCGCACTTAAACCTCAAAACTTGGACGTCACTATAATGTTGGAAGTAAATATTTTAAAAACACTGACAGGCAACTTAGTTTTATCTAATATTAAAAACATAAAGATAATGGAAGTAAATTTAATCACACAGTTATTTAAATTGGCGAGCAATAGAATACACCGTAAAACTTTTTTCTATTGACCACTTTAGCGATATAGAGTTTACTGGCTCTAGTATAATTTATGACCTCTACTTTCGATTTATACGACTTTTATACAACATGTATGACGCATACCTACCGAGAAGAAATTTATTGACACATATTAATTTCAAACTGTCGCTAATAATCTACGTATTACAGTCAATATAAATATATTAAACTAAATCATGGTTGTAATTTTGAAATGCTTTTTATAAGGATCCTTTAAGATGATTATTTGAACGTTTTATTTTTGTATCTGTGTCATATTAGCAAAGTTTCTTTATTTGTATGTTGTAATTTGTGTATATTTATAATATTCTATACACCAAACTTCTTAAATTTACTCGGGCGTCGCGGTTGTTTGCTCAGTCGGATACTGGTGCAGACTGAAAATCAGCGCTGAGCATTGTTGCTAATGCACAGCATAAGGCTGAGTTTGCGGCCATTTGCCATATTGTTAATATTAATGGATGATTCTTTTAGTTATTAATCTTGTATTAGCAATAGTGTATGGCAATAAAGGATTTTTATTATTATTATTATTATTATTATTAAACTTCTCAGTTCCTTGTAAACATGCTTTCTATTTATTAACGTCATACTGCTTCACACAGGCAGCGGCGTGCACTTCATACATGCACAAAAGCACTGCCTGCTCTAAAATTGATATTTTACGCGTATAGGAGGACAATTTTTGCCATTTGATTCAATCTTCGTGTTGTATGCATACCGTGGTAAATAACTGAGGGCACGCCACTGCACACAAGCCTCGTCTCTCTTAGGAGAGACTGTTTTAGGGCAAAGACCCATCACTCTGCTTTACATATTTTATTTATTTATAATCTTTATTTGTACACAATAAAGAAATAAAAGAATAATAGAGAGAAACAAAAAAATTGAGAGTAGAATACAAAAGGCGGGCTTATAACTTAGTAGAACTAAGTACAACTATAAAAGTTATATCCAGTTTAATAGACTTATCTTTTTAAATGGCAGCTACAAAAATATTTGAATAAATCAAAAGCCAATAGAAAATGTGATAAATGAAAAATTAAATTTTCCACTTTACATAATATTTAACACGTTTCACAAAATTGAAAAGTTATATTTGACGCGATATAAAAGTGATGACATTGTTGGGCGGCAAACACATCCCTCTGATTTAATTATTACAGGATTTGCATATATTTCCCTCCGAAAAGTGAATCCGTATGTTCCGGATTCCAGTTGGTAGAGAGAAATTACTGTTATGTGCAGTACGTATTAAATTTCAGATGCTGCAGGACTTTAATATGATTAATATTGAATAATATTGTTTTAGAGTTTTAATTGTCGTTAGATAAATGTATATGCCTATACGATGACTTTTTATCCTTTTACAACAGTGACCCAGTTAATGTCAACTGTATAAACATCGGTAAAAAAAAATTAAGTAATTTAAACTGAAGAAGAACCTATATTTAGTGTCAGCGGTGCGGTGCAAAGTACTAATTCAATCAATTGCAGTCGTTACATGCAGCAGACAAAAATATAATGTAACTAGCTGTTGCCCGCGACTTCGTCTGCGTTTGATTTTGTTTTTAAAGTATTCAGTATCGCTAAGCTTTTAATGAGTATAGTAGTATATATATATAACATGTGACTGCCAATAAATTATAGACTAATAATTTGAAATAAAATAAAAAAGCTATCCTATCTCTTAAGTTGGACCAGACTGCTCACGGTGTACCAATTTAATTTTAAATCGGTTAAGTAGTTTAGGAGTCCATCGCGGACAAACATCGTGACAGGAGATTTATATATATTAAGATAAACTTACAATATTTTGATTATTGCTTTGAGATGACGATAAAGAAATCACGGTGTACGAATTGGCCACGAGGATCTTAATCATGAGCTTGTTCGCGGGACTCAACGCAAATCAAACTAAAAATTACTATAAAGCGCGGTGTTTTAAAACTTGCAGTGGTCCATAGCGTAGGAGTCACATATTATTGACTTTATTGACGGCCGATTGGCGCAGTTTGCAGCGACCCTGCTTTCTGAGTCCAAGGCCGTGGGTTCGATTCCCACTACTGGAAAATGTTTGTGTGATGAGCATGAATGTTTGTCAGTGTCTGGGTGTAATGTATATTGCTATTATTTATGTATATTATTCATAAAAATATTCATCAGTCATCTTAGTACCCATAACACAAGCTACGCTTACTTTGGGGCTAGATGGCGATGTGTGTATTGTCACAGTATATTTATTTATTTATTTATTTATTTTATTTATTATTTGAAAATTTAATTTAAGTCCATAAAAATAAAAGAAATTTTAAAAAGAAAATGGACTGTGACAATATTAATATTAGAGAGCAAAAGTAAACTCGTTGTGCAGTTTTAGGCTACACAAAATTGCAAATTCATTCAAGGGCAATTGTGTATTATTTTATAATACAAATTACCAAATGAACTCTTTGAGATGTCTGTCTCTCAATAAGTTCAAAGTTCATATAAAACGTAAGCTTACAGAAAAATCCTATAATAATATTAAGGATTACTTAAACGGTACAAAAAGCTTGGGTGTGAATTGCTCTAGCTTCATAGCTTCATATTAAATTAACTTTGAGATTGTGATAACAAAAAAAAAAATTACGCGGCTAAGTTTGTTGCAGGCTCTTCTTAGACCAGGGCGCGTTTGGAACCCTCGTAGCTTTAGGTTTAAGTAGGCGAACGAAGTTATCACCATCCCCTTACAATAATTATGTAAACATATATGTATGAACGCTTCATAAGTGCCTGTGAAAGGCCTACATGAATAAAGAAATTTTGAATTTGACTTTGAATTTTGAATTTGAATTTGAATTTTGAATTTGGAGCTTTGCTCGAGACGGTTCATCTTATTCTTCAGAACATTAATTATTTGCACGACAATCTCCTGTAGGGAAACATCTCCAGCCTATACTAGCCATGCTGTAGCACATAGTTTCAGTGGCCCCTCTTGCCCGGTCGATAACTTCATAATTATTATGTTTTAACTATATCCCTGTTATGATCAAGTCATAAATCCTACATAACAGTACTTTTAGCGCTGTCTTTATCACAATTTTAGTGCCTGTTTCGTTGAAGGTGATATAAATGTAAGCTCTTCACAACATTGTAAACTTGCACGTAGCATATACGGGCCGTAAAAATTGCTGTACTAAGTCTTGCTCACAATTATTTTATAGCCCAGCAATTCAAAAATAATACCTGTGTTAGACAATACAGGATTGATGATGATAAATGAATAATGCAAAGCCCACAGTAGCATGCACTAACAATAAAGGCTGAAGTATCAGCCCTTATTGTTAGTGAATTGATAGACTGATGTTTAGTAAAAAAATTAACGGAATGCATTTCTGTATGAAACTATTTTAGTTTGTCTCCGTCTCTCAGACAATTTCCATGTTTCGCGTTTCTATTTCAAGTTTCCAAATATCTTTTCAACGTATTTAATTTCCCTTAATTATTTCCATTTATATAGAAAACTAGACTATCGCTAGAATTCAATTCCACCTTGTGGAAGATGCCAATTAAAGCATTAGGCGCTTGAGTTTGCATCATCCAGTCGCCACAAGGTTCGTTTTAAAAATATTGGTTATTTTATTTGCATATCTAAATTGCCAAGAATATAGCCCGTGTATGCATGCCTTAAAAATATATAGTTCTCATCGCAAACGATGAAACCGTTGAGTGTCTAGCTCAACAATGTTTTGAGCTGTTAACATGCAAAATAAAGTGAAATAAAATCTCCTTGCTTACACTTGAGAGGTCAATAAGTTCAGATACCGGGAATGTCGGAGTACGTACTTAAAGCATAGAATCAATGAGTGATAGGGTAAAATCGAGTATAATTGAGGCGATTGAAAACTTTTTAGTTGTCTCTGATAAGGATAAATCTAAATAAAATAAAAGTTGCTTCCGGATAACAAAGAATAAGTACCAGGACTACAGCGCTAGTAAAGAGATAGAACATGACAATATGAGTACCTACTGGGACAATCTATCCGAGTTAGCAATGGAGATAAAAATATGAACATTTTATACTATATTATAGAAATAGATCAAACGCAACATGACTTATGAACTCTTAGGATCCATTTCAACTTCCAATATAGAAAGTAGGTCCGAGGTATGTAATACCTTCTTAATAACGATATTTTTATCATAATACACTCACTATCATCAAATTGGCATTGTGGCAATTACAGTTCCATGTCAGAGCTTCTTGAGCCCATATAACCGATAAAATGACGGAAGGCAGACTACGGTGGTACGGGCACGTTATGCGGCGCAGTGACGATCACGCCGTGCGAAAAGCGTTGGCACTCCCTGAACATAAAGGAAACAAGGACGCCCTGTTTCCACGTGTTGGAAGACGGTGGCCAAGGATATTAAAAACGCAAATCTGATTTACGTGACAACCCAAGACAGAGAGTCCTGGCGCAGAAAGACGAGGAGAGCCGACCCCAAATGATGGGATAAGGCTAGGGCAAAAAAGAAGTCAGAGCTTCTTGAGATTACTGAAACATTGACAGTGTCAATAATCGGTCTAAGTACTAGGTCTGCAGCGCAAGTAAACACATAGCACGTTGGTAAACCGCTAAATAAAGCTGACGCATTTAGGATGATCGTAGTTTTCACTCATCACGCGATGAAGCAATTTATTGCCTTTATATTTCAGCCATAATTGAATTTTCCCAAGCAAAGTGAGATGTACTGAGACAATAAACTTTTAATAGAGATAAATATAAATAAAAGTACATTACATATATATATATATACATGTATAATACAGTATAATATAGTGCGAATCGGAAATAAACTTTATTTTTTTAGTTTTTGAAACTTGTAATTATAGTTTGATAGTTTTTAATTTTTTTTGTATCATTGGCAATTTTAATTTGATTTAAGTTAGTAGCTTAATTTAAGACCGTAGTCTGTACATATTTGCTTATCTTCACAGTTTGTATTTTTGTTTTCATTTTTGTCATATTGGTATTTGGCCTGAATTAAAAGCATTTATTATTATTATTTATTATTATAAATATTTATTTGGTGGATTGCATTCAAAAATTCCCATATTCAATAGTCTTATATTATGAATGTTCCCGGTTTGAATGTGCTATGTGAGCAAGCAAATTACAGTTGACTTGTTCGAAATAAATATGGATACAATCGGTCTATTTACCTACATCGTTACCATCATCATATCAACCCATTACCGGTCAACTACGGGGCGCGGGTCTGCTCCCACAATTAGAAGGGTTTAGGCCGTTATAGTTGATAACATTGGCCGTGGACAATAGAGAGAATATTGAGAAGAACTTTCAGGAATGCAGTTTTCTCACGGTTTTTCCTTCACCGTTGAAACAAGTGATATTTTAATTGCTTAGAATGCACATAACTTAGAAAATTTAGGAGGTGTGGGCTGGGATTCGAACACGGCCCATCGAAAGTGTAGCCGAATTCCTAACCGCTTGGCTATCACCGCTGTTAACCACTAAGCTACATACATAGATGGACACAAACAGATCCAATTGAGAAACTTATTTGATGTTGTAAAACTACCAGGACCGCAGCGCTGGTAAAGAGATGGAACGTTTTAAAATAAATTCTTCTATAGAACGGCGTTAGATCTATTATCAGGGGAAGCGTAGTGATCACGCGATCTAGCAATTAATTGCGAAGACAGCGCCTGGATGCAGTTTGAATTAAGAATAGAAAATAGGTCATAACTATGTACCCACAGTTTGAAAAAGCAATTTAATTTTAGCTCGTGGTTTAATAAGAAAATGTTATCGATGGCGGAAATTTTTCAAAGGAATATAATATTTTCGATGTCAGAAGTAAGGTTTTGTCTTTTCGATATAGTTTTTAGCAGTGAGATGTTATTAACGATAAAGGGATGCAGGAGAACATTTGATTACATAAATAAATAATTCTCTAAGACGTAAATGTGAATACATAAGAGTGTTCAAAATGTTGTAAAGAATTTGTCCTTACTTCTACATGAGTATAACCCGCGCAATTAAAGAATAGGATTATAAAAGGCAGCCTATCTCTTTCGCACGGTGGTGAAAGAAGCAACTCCGAACCAGAAGATATTCTAAAATTATAGAAACTTATGTGCCTCTTAGTCATGCCTCATAACTTATAGGATATTGTCATTTGCTTGTGCTTTTCAGGTATGGCAGCACTGAAGTATTGACGAAGGTAGCGTGATTGGAAGATCACATCTCATTCGAGATTAAGCTTTGCGAGGATCTACATGAGTTTAATAAGTTAGACTTATAAGTTATACGTGGTTTTAGTAGTTGAAATTTTCAACGAGTCTCTTACATGTATCAACTTTGTCAACTTGTCACTTGCAATATCACCCTAATTATGATTTATGTCGTGTATTTAATTACGATGTAAACAAAAAATCTATTCTATAAGTATAATCTGCTATAAGAAACCCATTTCTCTACTTATTTAAAGAAAATGTAACCATATTTCCGTTACATTTTATTCACGTCGCATAACAAACAAAGCATTTGATTTTCCACACATTTGAACATCGAAATTCAAATCGGATATGTCCCGATCGTGAAGGGATACCATCAACCTACCTTTGACTGTCAAACAAGATTATCACGGGCTGCTGAATGCCTGTCCAAATCATCTTCCCTTTTCCATATAATCCTCAAAACATTGATGGCTCAACGGTAAAAGATCCGAGTTCAAACTTCGTTAGATAATACTTTCAAAATGTGTAACAACGAGTTTCGCGACTTTGTCTTCAGAAATAGGTCTAAAACTTCGCCCGTTAACAATTTTTTATCCTACCACGGGAACTATTCGATAGAACGGTATAGAAAGTGCATGTCCTTTTCCATAGCCTAGGTGACCTAAGAAATTTCAAAGCGTTTGCCCGCGGCTTAGCTCGTAAATAATTTTCAATTTTCCCTCGGGAACTACTTAAGGAATCAGGATAAAGCCTATGTTCTTTTCCATGTCAAAGACTACATGCATGCCAAATTTTATCCAAATCCGTTGAGCCCTTTTTTAGTAGGATAGTAGGATATCATCAGGATTTGCAACTCATGACAGGGCACGGGTCCTTAGAAAAACAATGGTTATAGCAAGAAGATGTCCACCACGCTGGCCAAGTCTTGATTGCAGTTTTCCTCACCATATTTTCATAAGCCGTTTAAGCAAACTATCTGGCTTAAACGCACGTAACTTATTATCATTATATGCCTTGGTGATTTTTTATACATATATTTAATTGATTATAAGTATAGACAATCCGTATTATGATGAAATACTTGTGAGATAATAATTGTAGTAACTTAAAACGGGATCACTTTAGTGACAGCCTTTGTTATGTTCTTTTTATTTTCTATGTCTTCAATATGTAATAATAAAATAATTTTAGTGCTAGTAAATTCTGGTCCATAGTACATATTATTACACTCTCTAAACATAAGCTTTAAACTTAACCAAGTTGGAAACATGTTTAGAATGCCTAATATAAAACACCATGGCAACACCCCATTCCACGCGTATGGGTCAAATCAAATCAAATTTTAACCCTTCGCCTTTTCCTAACTTATATTGGAGCAAAGCACGGCGTTGGTACCAGCTAAGATCTTTATCCCTCTCTTCTGTAAGAGAGGAAATTTGTCTTCAGAAGTGGGATATTAATTGGCCGACGATTTCAATGTTGACACGATGGGTAATCGCCATCTATGGTTACTAAGATGACTGATGATTATGTTTATGAATAATATACATAAATACTTATAATACACATATAAACACCCAGACACTGAAAAACATTCATGTTCATCTTACAAACATATTCCAATTGTGGGAATTGAACCAACGGCCTTGGACTCAGAAAGTAGGGTCGCTGCCCACTGCGCCAATCAGCTGTCAAAAATGTTGTTTATGTTTGTATATTCTACAATTACTATTAAGGACAAAACTATTAGGAATTAGGCTGGTAACATATAAAACTAGTGCGGTTTGGAAAATAATCTGAAATGAGAGATGTCCACAGTGGACATCTCTCGGAATTGGCCAGCGTGGTGAACCACGGTTTGAATAGCGATTAAGTGTTGCAAGAAACTGCTTTATGGGCTTCGGTAAAAAAAGATAATATCGAGTCAAAATAAGACATCAAAAGAGCTTGAGTGCGCCGGATATCGTCCACATACACATCTCGCCAATGTAGGGTCGGCGACTCGGCAGAACCGAAGAGCCCTCAGGGGGTTTTTAACAGTTTCACGGGGTGATGTATGCACCCCACGGTCACGTCCCGTATGAAGTAGCTTCCTGCATAAGCGGTTTCATTATTATTTTTTGCCCTTTTTGCGCTTTTTGCCCATTTTCAAGATGGACACTTTAGTTTGGCAGACCATTAAGAAAATAAGTATTTTTACTGAGGATTCAGTGCAGGTGCAAACTATATAAAATACCCACTTTAATTATATACTTTTAATAAAACTCGAGAGAATGGACATACAATACTTAGTTTCAAAAACCTAGAGTACCTTCGCAGAAAAAACCAACAAAGGCTCGAAATAGACCTTGAGATCTACAGGTTCCAACTTGCTAATCGCAAAATAAAGTACCAGGTATTCATAAGATTGTAAGAGTTAATTCGAATAGAGTACATACTAAGATTGCAACTGCAAGTGAATACTCCATAATTAACGTGCACATTCATCAAAGTCTAATCCCAAACACAGTACCTAACTAGCTAGTACCTACACTCGCTGCATACTAAGCCAGCATAACTACAAATGATTTACTCAATACAGCGTCGCATCAAGATACCTAGGGGAGGTGAGAATTGGAGGGGCCTGTCAAATAAGATTTTTTCCTCAATCGAGGCGGGCCCAGAGGGTTTACTCATGTCCGGTTATACAATTTAGGATGTAAGGGTGCTTGGTTCAATTTACTCCCCATATCCGAGGGTGGTATAAATAGGCTTATGAAAACTTTTCGACACAATTCTTAGATACCGTCTTACCATACTATTCATAAAAAATTGAAATCTTTAGCATTGTTTTCACAAACAAAAAAAATGTTTATGTTTAAAAATATAAAAAAATGGTTGTTTGGAGAAGTATTTTGATGTACAGTAAAATGAAAAAAAAAAGGGAACATATAATACCTTTTAAAATACGTGCAGAAACAAAATTCAATTTCACTAAATATAACTGCATTTGGAGCATTTGTGTAAATAAATAACTTTCCTAAAACAAAAATAGTTGTTGCAAAGAAGTCATTATAATTATTATTTATTTTACTATGGACTGCAATTGCAAAACTGTTCATCAAAAAAATCTCGCTGGCGGTGTTGCGGATACGTATGCCAAAGCCTTCCCCCATAGGTTTTCCCGTAGGTTCCCGTAGGTTTTAGTCAGTAAGTCTGACATAACCTCTATGCCTTCCCATGGCTAGGGGCATCCATGGGGACGTAAAAAAATAAATAAAAGGTAGGTAGCCCTACAACTTCCTTCCGGATTATGTACACAATTCAATTTTTATTTTATCTCTCATTTCAGTAGCTCAAGATAGTATGGACCCTTTACACGTCACACCCCACACTTGGCAAGGCTGAATTATTTTTTAAGTGTTAAAGGTTTTGTGGGGATCTAGAGACTATGGCAACCAAATGATCTATGTTTTAGAGAAAGCCCCATCCTATATATTTATTAGTTTCAGTACACATGCGGATATTATTTTGCCCCCTACTTTATAAATGTATCCGGAAATATGTCATTTTGCTTTTGTATTAAAAAATTAAACTGCACAGTAGGTAGTCGTTTACTTATGAGTTTTGACGAAACTGAGTATAACGCACTGGATTTGATCGATGGGATTACTAAAAGAGAAGACGAGATACAATTTTCACGTCATCACTCAATCATCCGATGGATTTATTCCTCAGAACAATTAATAGATACTTTTAATCTCTTAGCTCAGCTCAACTCCGCTCATTTTCGTCATGCCACGGATAAGGCCTGTACCAGAGAGGATGTCAGTGAAAATCGTAGAAACACGCACAACGTTAGGGCATTTTTAATTCGAAAACAAAGATATTTTTATATAATATTATTCGCCTCCTCAAAATATTATTTTTAGAATGTGTTTATCATGATTTGTCGATATTATTTCCGAACTTGACAGCTCAAACGGTTTTCGCTAGACTGTATCATTAATTTTGCTATACATTGGTTGTCAATTTGTTTTATAAATAAAGCCTAAATGTCTTAGATATCTAAAAGCATTATCGACTAGCTTTCAAGTTTTTCTAAGACATTTAATAAAGAAGCGTTGGAATTATGTTCAAGAATAAACAATGGATAACATTATAAAAACAAGATGGTTTCAGTTTTCAGAAGTGGGAAATTTATACAAACTTTATTTACCGGTTTACTAAATAATTAGTTATTATATATTTGACAGCTAAAAGGCGATTGTCTCACCACTATATTTCCCCTTGAATATGAAAGAGAAGTAAGTTTAGTACATAAGTTCTGCTCGTATTACGTAGAAACGTGATCATAAGAACAAACTACTAGTAATGCACGGGACTCAGCTTATGAAGCTACTAGCTTCTAGGCATTCTTTTAAATACATTGAGTGCTAATAATATAAATACAAACGTGTTAGTTAGTTTAATAATTGAAAGAGACTAGCTGTGCCTGTAACTACGCATGCTTTTGATTTTATATGAATCCAGAAACCATTTACTTTTCCGGGCTAAAATATATCTTATGACCATCTACAATGCAATGCTAGATTTGTAAAAATTTTCAATATCAGTATCGCTATTACGCTATAGGTACTAAAATATTTTTTTATAAACCTGTAAAACGTTCCCGTCGTGATTTTCCAGAGTAATAAGTTTGTTATATCTAGCGTCCAGGTTCACGCTATATATGTGCCAATCGTGAAGAATATACGGGCGATGCATTGGGCGAATCAGAATTATTCAAGACTGTGGGTTTGATTGCCAAAAGCCGGAAAATGATTGTGTGATGAACATGAATATGTTTCATGTCTCTGGGAGTTTATCTGTTTATTATAAGTATTTATGTATATTATTAATAAAAAAATATTCATCAGTCATCTTAGTACCCATAACACAAGCTGCTATTTTGGGGCTAGACGGCGGTGTTTATATATTATTTTTTCGTAGAATACATATTTTTTTATTTATGCATACAGCATTAGCGCCAAACATAGGTAACGAACAAACTTTCGCAATTATTATATTAGTTAAACAGATAAAATGTATCGGTTGCAGTCTTAGATTGTCCTAAATAAGTATAAGGCACATGTGGACACCCTGATTTGGGGCTATAAATACATCCGGCGTTGATATACGCGGTAGCGTTTATAGAGGGTTTTCATTTGGTGAATATGAACGTTTCGTTAGGGGGTTGTATGGTGTGAATGAGAGAGTTCTTATGCAGAGACTAAGGTACACACACTAATTTGCTAAGTCACCGTATAATTTTATCACACTTCTATGATTAGTTTGTCCGTCCATCAGAGTTTTCGGATTCGGATTGTTTTCTCCGAACTATGTGCCCGGCCCGTTGCCACTTCAGCTTCGCGACTCGTTGAGCTATGTCGGTAACTCTGGTTCTTCTATGAATCTCCACATTTCTAATTTGATCGCGCAGAGATACTCCGAGCATAGCTCTCTCCATCGCCCGCTGAGTGACTCTGAGCCTTCTTGAGAAGGTGGTACGTATATATAATATAAATATAACCATAAACCAAACACACACACACCCACACATACACATACACATACTATTACTAAGAGGTGGGCGGTGGTACAGCAATGTTTTTACTATTGCAGTGCCACCCTTGCTAATATTAATACAAAATAACACAGACATTGGTAACTAGATAACTCCCAAGTTCCGGACTCGATAACCAATCCGATTAGGGTTTATTTTAAGCATTTTTGTATTACATTGCACAAGCTTAATATCTTAGGCTCGTTTTACACGAGACGGCGCAGCGCAACCGCATTATCCCGGTGTTATCGTTAGTGGACTGTAGGGTTAGAGTTACAACCGCACGAAATCCGATACAGCAAGCGGAGGTATGAATTCGGAGAAGTTATTTCGAAAGTGACAAAACGACTTCATTATAAAAACTGAAGGACGAGTTTTTATTGTAACTTCTACTTTAACAAAACTGTCGTTCAGCTTTATTTAAGGTTGACTTCTGTGGCACTTCATTTTTTTTTACATCTAATTAGTAGGACAGGGCCACTTACACTAGATGGAGCTTAGCTTAATTTATGGATAAGTATAATAGTATGACGGCCGATTGGCGCAGTTTGCAGCGACCCTGCTCTCTGAGTCCAAGGCCGTGGGTTCGATTCCCACAGCTGGAAAATGTTTGTGTGATGAGCATAAATGTTTTTCAGTGTCTAGGTGTTTATATGTATATTATAAGTATTTATGTATATTATTCATAAAAAAAATATTCATCAGTCATCTCAGTACCCATAACACAAGCTACGCATACTTTGGGGCTAGGTGGCGATGTGTGCGTTGTCGTAGTATATTTATTTCTTTATTATTTAATACAAATGTATACCTATATGTATATACATATATGTTTATGTGACTGCAGACCGACGCAGTGGGCAGCGACTCTGCTTTCTGTTTGGCCATGGCCGTCGGTTCGATTGCCACAACTGGAAAATGTTTGTGTGATTAACATGAATGATTTTCATTGTCTGGGTATTTCTTTGTATATTATAAGTATTTATGTATATTGTTATAGTGCTGTGTGGTGCCAGCATTTCAGAATACAGTTGTCACCACCCCTATTCTCCCCGTGACGATATCACCACTGAATCGATGCACCGAAGCGGTGATTGCCTAGTGGCTTTCCTTACGTGAAGACTGAGTTCGAGGCCCGGCACGCACCACTGACTTGTCGGAGTTATGTGCGTTTTAAATTTTAGCAATATCACTTGCTTTAAGCGGTTACGAAAACGTTTGTTCTCCATAAATTTCTCATCGAAGGTGGTGTGTGAAGTCTTCCTATCCGCATTTGGCCTGCGTAGTAGACTACGGACTAACTAGAATTTCTCATTCTGAGAGTAGACCCGTACCCTATAGACTAAAGTGGGTCGGTTGATGATGCTGATATCACAACATTCTGCTTCTATTCTAAAAAAAATCGTAGATTTCCGACGTAGCAGTTCAATGACCCCTTCGAAAACAATGGCTCTTGTTACTACCCCTGTACTTGCTAATCTATGACGCCATTAGTCGCAAGCACAAAATCGATTCCAAAGAGGAATAACCAACGAACGAAAAAATTTCAATCAGAATCCCATTTCTGAATCACATTTGGCGCGTTACTCTATGTTTCTCAATGGCTTAATATATAGTTGAATCTTTACAAGACATTTATACAGGGTGAATTTAAAATAGCTGCAAACCTAATCGTTACTTGATATAGGACCTATCTTTTCCATCTATTTTACGAAAAAAATCAACGATTCTGTACTATTCATTTGAAAAACGTTTTCTTTTGTGGAAGTTCGAATTTAAAGAACACTATAAAATTCAAATAAGAATTTTATGTTTATTTAACTTTTTAATGGCAACATGTAATTATAATACCTGTTTTACTGTTTCCATTACAATTTATTGTTTTACATTGGAAACTTAATACATATGAAGTAGTACCATCTTATCTGTGTAGATGTGCTTAATTAAAACTAATCATTAACATTCTGACGACCTCCCTGGCGCAACGGTGAGCTCTGTGAATTTTTGTAGGAGGTCCCGGGTTCGATTCCCGGCAGAGGCCATTTCGGAATTTATAATTTCTAAATTTTCTTTGGTCTGGTCTGGTGGGAAGCTTTGGCCATGGCTAGTTACCACCCCACCGAAAAAATGATCCGCCAAGCGATTTAGTGTTCCGGTGCGATGTCGCGTAGGAAGCTATTAGGGCTATAACTAACATACTCCCTAACAGGTTAGCCCGCTAATATCTTAGACTGCATCATCACTTACCACCAAGTGAGATTACAGTCGAGTGCTAACTTGTAGTGGAATAAAAAGAAATGCAGTGTTTTGCGTTCTAAAACATAATCTAAAATATAAAAAATATATATATATATGTAAAGCCGATAACTCGAATTCATAGAGATTGCTTGCTAGTGATAACATTGTATACTTTTGAGTCCGGGAATAGTTTCCGGAATTTGACAGCCGATTGGCGCATTGGACAGCGACCCGGCTTTCTGAGTCGAAGGCTGGTTCGATTCCCACAAATAAAAAATATTTGTGTGATGAATGTTTTCTAGTGTCTGGGTGTTTATGTGTATATTATAAATGATTATGTGTATTTTATTAATACAATATTCATAGGCTATCTTAGTAACCATAACACAAATAACGCTTACTTTGGGGCTAGATGGCGTATGTGTGTATTTTCATAATATATTAATTTAAGATAATGAAAGTAGACTGATTGTAGAAGGTGAGAATAGCAAATAAAAATGTTGGATGTTAACATACTTTATCTGAAGGAATTAATTACATCTTTTTATGTCTAGATAATCGTGAAGATTATCTACGCTCAATGATATCCAGGATACCTTTAAGAGCAATTACAAAAAAGAAAACGAATAGCTTAAGTGCTTATAATAAAATTTTATACAGCAAATTACTCTTACAATCGGAAATGAAGTGCAATTTGATGAAATAAAAAAAAGGTATTTTTATAGTCGAGAACGCCCACCGCGTAATATAGTGGTCACCATTAAAACGCAAACGAGTTCCTTCCACTATAAACAACCTGCCGCCATTATAATTATGGCGGACGAAATTCCTCTTATCACGGTCATATTTCACCAGAGAGCCTAGCATTAGGCACAAATAGAAAATACCTCGGCCTCGTATAAAATATACAAAAAAAAAATACAAATTACCTTCTTTCACCTCGATTAAGTGATCATTACAAGAGCAAATATCATTTATAACGGCGTCGAGCCACGCCGAAAAAATAAAAAGCCCAGGAAATTGCGTACGCGGTTAAAAAAATAAACACGAAGGCAATGGCGGGAAGGTTTTTGACGTGACATGTCGCCATCTTGGAAATCATCCCCCAGACGTAACGAAATGTCAATGAGGTCACGTATTTGTGTTTTCTTAAACAAATCTCGATTATTACGCTTTCATTTCCCTTTCTGCGTTTTCATTTCTTCGACAATGAAACTCTACTAAGCGAGCGAACTTTTCTTATATAACTGTAGCCTTTGCACAACTTTTAACAAAGTTACACTAAACGAAAGTATAGGAGTTTCGTTTCTACGGCAGGTAAGTACTATGTTACGAATAATTTTATCTCAAATCGACTTTGTTTTGCAAAGCAACGAATTAAGACTGAATGTTATATAATCGACGGCCGATTAGCGCTGTGGCCCCCTGTTTTCTGACTCCAAAGCTGTTCGATTCCCACAACTGAAAAATGTTTGTGTGATGAACATGAATATTTTTCAGTGTCTGGATGTTTATCTGTATATTATAAGTATTTAAATAAATTATTTATTAAAATATTCATCAGTCGTCTTAGTACCCATTACATACATACGCTTACGTTGGGGCTAGATGGCGATGCGTATATTGTCGTAGTATATTTATATTTTTTATATTATATTATAAGTATAGATTTATGTATATTGTTTTAAAATACTTGGTGGCTTTTGCCACCTGCATGTTTGGAATCTAGCAAAAATTGTGTTAAGTCTTTTTACCTTCAAATCAAGAGTGACTAGGCATCTTCACGGCCCGCTAGGCTGCATCATCACTTACCATCAGGTGTGATTACAGTCAACTGCTATATTTCCTGTGTGTGTATACACATGTGACCGAACTCCTCCTTGACGGCTGGACCGATTTGAATGAATTTTTTGCTATGCGTTTGGGTGGCACCCTGGATGGTTTTGATTCACAAATCAGCCCGACAGATGGCGCTGGGGTCAGCTAGTTTATTTATAAATATGAAATTAAAAAAAAAACTACTTTTGAAAAGTTTTATCAAAGTATTAATAAACATTATTATTTTTTCTATTCTAATGGCAGACCGTCAAAGTTGTCAGTTTTTGTACCAAAAAATACTTTACGGTTCATATTAATAAACCGATATCGAGCTAAGCTTGCGTGAAAGAGTAACAAACATCCATCCATCAATCCATACAAATTTTCGCTTTTATAATATTAGTAGGATTAGACTGAGAAATTGATACTAATACTATACTATTTTTATTTTGTAGAGCATATCACGTACGTACTTATAAACGTGCTACAACTATTGCCCTACGGACGAGTTTCGACCTTAGGCTATTCCGAATTATTTATCGTCCAGAGAAAAAAAAATAACTTCACGTCGTCACTTATCACGTATTAGGGCATCTACGTGCTATTGAGTAGCAAAGGATGGTTGGGGCCTGAAGGTTAATGGCTCCGAGCAGCAGATTTCACGGACGACATTTTAGAAAACTAAAACCAGCCATAAGACTTTGTGATTAACTACATCAGTGCAAGATCCGTCCGGCAGGAGCCGACGGATCTTGCACTGACGCGTCCGACTTGGACAGGAAAAAACCTTTCTGAATTTTCTCTGGTCTGGTCGGGCGGGGGCTTTACAAAGTCAAAGTCAAAGTCAAATATTTCTTTATTCAAATAGACACTAATATGGCACTTTTGATGCGTACATGTAAAATATAACATAGAAGTGAGTTGGCGATAACTTAATTCGTCAAAAAACTAAAGCTACGGGGGTTCTAGACGCTGTCCTTGGCTAGTTACCATCCTAAGCGTTTGGCGTTTCGGTATGAACCGATTGAATATGACTGCCATACTTCAAACAGGTTAGCCCGTTATCGACTGAGACTGCATCATCATTTACCAACAGATGGGATTGCAGTGAAGGGCTAACTTATATGAAATTAAAAAAAAAAACTCGATTTTCACGGTACGGAACCCTCAGGACATAGACATGGATGGACATAGAGCTGATGAAGAAACTGAACTGATGCTTAATGTCATAATTATAATTTCAGTTGCGTCTTTCAGTCTGGTTTGTTTTTTAAGCTTTCAGTGAATGTTTCGCGTTTTAAAAATCACGAGGCGGCAAATGGCGGGTGGCGTTTCGCTGAGAGTGTTTACGAAAATAAACCATTGATATCACATTTGTTTGTACATTCGACATTTCAGTCTTGGGTACTGGTCGATATATTTGGGATTATTATTTTATCTATAGTCTTAGTATAAGATTTGCTCACTCGTAATCGAGAAGTCGTTTTCGAGTATGAAATACTTGAGTACGGAGTAAAATGGATCTTATTTGCATTGAATTACAGCTCTAATTGTACTACAATACTTAAGTTCGGACTTTTGACAGAACGCTGTGCTAGAAGGCTCATCGGTGACCCAGGCAATAAAAAGGCGTCGTCGCAGGGTTGCCTGCCTTTCGTTATTCTATAAGATATATTTCGGAGTTCCCCCCTCGACTCTTTACCATCGAACCGCGAGGCACCGTTTCTCCAGTGCCTGCAGTATAAGTACCTTCAAATCAAGAGAGTGACTAGGCATCTTGGCAAGCGCTCCACCTTAGGCTGCATCATCACTTACCATCAGGTATGATTACGTTTATAAACATTTAAAAAAAAAACGTTTGTAAAACAAAAATCAGAAGTACAAGATTTGCGACTCTAAAACGAGTATTATTAGGTTCATTTTACTTCGACGTTACAGAGTTTAATACTCGAAAACGACTCCTCGATTGCGAGCGGGCAAATCATGTACTAAGGCTACAGAAGAAAACACCGTTATCACTCTTCACGTACTAATGTGTAAAATAATATTCAGTCGGAGGGCGCCCCGGGCCGTCCACCGTGGGTGGGGGTACTACAATCCCGCGATCGAGTAATTCAATCCACAATACACCCTGGGGCCCACAGTGTACGAACTTATGTACCCGCAAGAACGCTTGCCTTGCGATATTTTTGGCGACATGTCAGTTATGTTACTGGATTCAGTACAGCCACAATTTATAGGCCATTTTTGTTGCCATTTTTTAAAACAGAGGACCGATTTTGCGCTTCTGGACACGAGGCTAAAGATACGGATATTCGATCCACAGTACAACCTAGTGCCCACAGTGTATGAGTTCAGGTACCCCCAAAAGCTTGTCGCATTTTTTTGGGACATTTCAGTTACATCTTTTGGTATTGTGCAGCCAGTAGATGTTATATTATAAAAAAAGGGTACAATATTTTGGTTAATGGACATAAGGCAAAATAATCTAAGGGATATTACCAATATATTATACAATCCACAATACACCCTGGGGCTAAGAGTATATGATCCTGCAACATACATTACGGGCCTGCAAGAAAGCTTGGCTTGCGATGTTTTTGGTTAATTAAAAAAAAAACGTTGAGACATTTTTTTATTATTGACGGCCGACTGGCGCAGTGGGCAGCGTTCCACAACTGGAAAATGTTTGTGTGATGAACATGAATTTTATTCAGTGTCTGGGTGTTTATATGTTTATTATAGAATTTATATATATTATTCATAAAAATACTCATCAGTTATTTTAGTACCCATAAAACAAGCTACGCTTAATTTGGGACTTGATGGCGGTGCGTGTAGTGTCGTAGTATATTTATTTATGTGCATATTGTGCTTAAGATATTAAACCATTCTACAGCATAATACTGTCTATTCGTTACTGTTTTGTATCATAGGAATACAACAAAAAAACAAACAAAGGGCATATACACGCTACAAAACTTTGTCTATCCTAAAAGTATTTTTATTGGCCTCATTAGAACAAAACTTTACAATTTTCTATTGTCAACCTTATTCCTGCCCTGGGCAAAAATCTTGTTCGAGCCACTGTAGGTACACATTATAAAATCTAATACCGTTCGAACTTTCTCTAACTTAATGGCGCAGAAAGTCCTCAGACTTCCTAAACGACTTTTCTCTTATAAAATACATAACAAAGTAAAGCAAGACAAAACAAAGATAAAGCGAGCACGTCATCAGCACAGACGTCAAAAAATACGACGCTCCATTAGCGGCCATAGACAAGGCGCCAACTCTTCAATTGTCAGATAAAGCGGGCAATGGAAGCAAATGCGAATTTCTCTCCGCTCTCCAAGTGCAAAATTTAGACTACAATTCCTTGGAATGATTGCGAGATTAGCTTGTCCATTCAAATCGGATCGGAATACGAAAACTAGGAGATATATCCGAGCTGGCACAAAAGAATTGGCGCGATATCGCGCGCTGTCATGTGTCGGCCATCTTGGTTCACACCAAACGTTCGGAAATCGGAGTTGACTCTAGGGACGCTCAGCTCTTTTCTATTTGTAACATAAATTTACGATTTCAAGCCAACAGACTAAAAATGTTTTTGATTAGAAAGTCTATATTTTTTATTATCCATAAACAAACAGGTGATTTTGAAATATATTATGGGTAATCTATGTTTTGAAATATTTTGTAAGCGACAATGCGTTGCCGATTTTATCAATAGGCACCATAAAAAACAATTATGATGAATTTTAATTACTAAAGCTAAAGCTTGCAAATACATAATATTGAAGAAATGAATCAAGAATTGTAGAGGCGAGAGTGTGGTCTTCAACTGGGAGGTCCCGGGTTTTGATCCCCATCTGGCAGGAGAAATTTGGAAATAACTAATTTTAGAACTTTCCGGACTGGTCTGACAGGAGGCTTCGGCCGTAGCTCGTTAACGACAATTACAGCGTATTTAGCGTTCCGGTACGATGTTGCGTAGAAAACGACTAGGAGCATGAGTTTATATGACTGTCAAACTTCTTAACAGGTTTGCCTACCTTAGACGGCACCATAACTTAAACCAAGTGAGGCAAGAGTTTGTTTTTTAGTAGTAAATATAAAATATTTCCATTTAATGTATAATATTAAGTAGGATTTAAAGTCAGGCTAACTTTAATTGCAATGTCATAAGAAATGAGAAATTGGATACAATTGGATAAACCGCTGAAGATTAAAAGAAAATAACATTTTTATTTCAGTAATTTACAGTCCACTGAAATAAAAACCATACCTCGCTATCCTGTCATGTGAAGTAGGCATTATATATATAAAAAAAGAAAACAATAAAACTCCTATTACAAACTCTTTGGCCGATAGCATCATGGCAAAAAAAAAAATAAACTACCGTAATCAGTGGCATTACAACATTCCGGACTCGTGTTCCGTTCGCGTGATCCGTGGAAATAAAAAGTTGAGCTCCGAATTTGATACCCCCACTTAACCGGTACATCTCTATCTAAATAATGGCGTAAAAAACACGCTCTGCATGTGCGTCCATGTGTAATGAAGTGTATGAAATGAGAAATATTAAGGTAAGTTTAAGTTTTAGGCCCCAAAGTCAAGTCAAGTCAAAAAAGCTCAAAAAATTTGAGGTCACCATCAAGCATTGTTACAGAAGGGTATATGCTCTTAAACCGTCTCTAGAATCAAAGACAAAGGCTTCGACGTTGCAGATGACGATGATGACACTTGATTTTCTATATTCTGATAAACAATTTTTGGCCAAACCCAGGCATAGAACGTAGCACTTCTAGATCAGTAATTGAACATCCTCACCACTAGACCACACGGCGTATGTACTTGCACATAGCATTTAGAAAAGATTAAAAAAACGATCAACAACATGTTGATTGATTTTTTTAATAAAATGGATGGAAGAAGGCGTTACTTTGCAAAATTCCATGGTGTATTATAAAAATTAAGCTTAATTTGCTTAATTTGACGGCGTATGTACTTGCACATAGCATTAAGTCAGAAAAGATTTATAAAATTAAGCTTAATTTGCTATACCTACTCCTCGAAAAGCAGGAGAATCTGTATGGTGTAATTTATAATTTCTTCAATCTTTATACTCCACACCAAACAAATCTTCAGCAATGTATCCTATCCTCAGGAGATTTACAATGAATAATTGTTAAATCTTATTAACTTAACCGTATAATATAATCAACAGGGAACCGAACGCAGGACTAGTTTCTAGGCAACAACGCTTGGCCAACCAGTAATATTACTATTTTTGCTTAATGTGCTACGTTTTTGAAATAATTTAATTAATTGGCCACTTCTTGCTGAAGTCCCTATAAGTAATACGAGTTAATTTCAATAATTTTGTAATAAACTAGTAGTGCTTGCAGTAATTTATTTTCTTGTCGTTCAAACCAAATGTTAAGTTACGCCACAATCTTACAAAGAACTCATTTATAATAATAAAAAATTTGAACGATTAAGTACTTACTGCTCGGGCGTTATAAATAATTGACCAAAAATATTAATAGAAATACTACATTTAGGTGTATGCTGATATAAATCGCGCTAATAAAATATTTCACAGGTTATATAACATTTTTCGTGGCCGTCTGAATTTATTAAAATCCAGGATTATTACTTGTTCTATAATTTATGATCGAACTACACGACTCTGGTTTCAATCCGGTTTGATTTCACTTCGGTTCCTGCTACAATCATAATCCCATTACAAAGTTTCCATGGTCAAGGTTTACTACATATATTGGTCCTTAGCTCCCTCCTCAATCCTTCCCACTATGGCAGGAGATCCGTACCCTGTAGTGGACCGGTAATGGATTGATATGATGATGATAAACAATGCTCGCCCGTTCATGATCGCAATCAGAGTCGTAGTTAGGTTAAGTTTAATGTTTCTTTAATCTGCCAATTATATTGGAATATCACGCTGTTCCCAGTGCTGGGGTTTTACATATTAAATGGCATATTAGCGCAGCCAGCAGTAGGTTTCTTTTTTTATAACTATCCCATCTGAAACTAATAAATCATCGCCTGTAAAAAGAGCAAAACTCAATATCGCAGGGCATGCAAGGAACACATCCTATATAATGCCGCCCTGTGACAATAAAACCCGAGCCTCCTAGGCCTGTAATGACACCGGTAACCACGCCCTTTCACTAACCAGAATCCAGCGATGCTGCTGAGCGTAGGAATAAGAACTGATGAACTCTGTCACAAAAAGCTCCACTACGTTTTGTTAACTTCTGGACACAAAACGCTTCAAAGAGCGGCAAAGACAATAAATAAGTGGTTTGAAAGCAAGTCAAGGTCATTTCGATTCGGCTGTGCGTTCGGAGCCTGAGCGAAACCGGAGCGTGTAGTCGCTCCTTAACCACAATGAGTAAGTGACTTGAATACATTTTCTGTGTTACTGAAACTCAAAACGCGTTGGCTCGCGCTGATGACTACTGTTATTGGATTTTTACGTAAATTTCCCTTTTGTTGAGCTCTTTTGCCGGATTATGGATGCTAATGTTCGCTTTCGAGGGCCGATCCGCTTGCGTCGATAAGCGGGGTGCTTTGAGATTTTTGGACGTTTTATGTCGTGTCAAAATGTATTTTTGGCGGCAATTCTGCGGTTTATGGCCCGCTAAACCTACTTAGGATTTTTTATGAAGGTCAATCTCTATATAAATTAGATTGGCCCCTAAATTATTCGACCTGACAATTTGTCACGAGATATTTAAGAATTTTTCGTCGCTAGAAATAATATTTTTATCCTCGTTTTTTACAGAAAATGAGCTTTAATTTCTCATTCTATTAAATTTTCGTTTCATATTGCAGAAAATAAAGAATTGTTTTTTATTTCTAAACAGGATAAAGAACAAAAAAAAACTCAATTTTGCTATTTAAAAATGTGCTTTTTTTTAAACATACTCTTATTTTGTTTTGTAATGGTAGTATTATCCTGTAGTACTCAATGGTACTTTAGTACCTATATAATGTTCAAAATATTAGGAATCTATTGCACTGAATACAAAATATTTGCTAAGGTCTTATAAACCGTCTTGTAGTTTAGACATATTATATCTTCATAGTTCTTTATAAGACCAACACCAAGCCTCAAATGAAAAAAAACATAACATCTCTTTTACATAGATATTACTATTACTTACTAGACACAAATCAGGGAAACGACGTTCCTTTTTTAGAAAAAGATTAAAAATGGAATAGCCGTAAATGCTTAGTTAAGTTTACAGTTATGTTCAATATAGTTGAATAAGGTTGTTCAGTTACAATAATTGTGCATCATATTCATGTATTATCTGTGTTAAAACATGGCGATTCCCGCCATATCGTGACGCCATGCTTGTTTTCAGTCACGACTGCCATTACTCTGAGGTTTGCACACGTTCCTTTAGTGTGAAAATGGGATATAATTTTGGGGAAATAATCAAAAACCGGTTCGCGTGCCCAATGGGCATTAGTCGAGCCCTACCCAGCCGGGCATGTTAATGTTGCCAGGTACATGTAGGTAATGAGCCAAGGAAAATTGTGTTGCTATAAAAATAATTGTGTTCTACCCCACAGTTTTGTACGTCACTCGATTAGGTTGCGCCCGCTTTATGGTTTTTATTCGGGATTTGTATCGTACCCTACGGGAGGTATAATTTAAACCCCACTTTTGAGGTTGGGGACATTAAGAAAATGGTTTATTTAGGACAAGAAATAGGGGACATTTTTTATCTTCGCTAGTTTTACTGACCAGTACATTTTAAATTTTCATTTCTTTCATCATAATAGGGTGGACACCCTATTATATATTATTTTAATATCGCAGCATATTTGTCATTTTGTTAATGTAATTGACATGATGACACTAACAAAGATTCGCAAAAATACTGTATCTATCTAATGATATATGATTTATGTATTTTAAAAAACATATTTTTATTTATATTTATTGGTATTTATTTTCAATAAATAAAAATGCAAAATTTAGCGATCCGGCATGACAGGTGAAACGCCGAACTCAAAATTATGACGTCACGTCTATATAAACGTAATTTAGTACCGTTTGAATCTCTGCGTACTTATGTCAAGTGATTTCAAAATATCAGTTGTTAAGTTTTTTGGTATCAATACCAAAATCACCTTTAGTTATGGAACAACGACTTACGATACCTCTAATTTGCCTATGACGTCACGAATGCGGTCTGACACATGGCGGGCTCTTTCGCGGGAAATATTTTTTTTTTAAATTTAATTTGCAATTTATATAAACGAAATCTTTTATGTCTGCAAAAGTAAGATATTTTTATTTCAAAATCAGTAATCATTTCTTAGTTTGCGTTTGTGGTTTCTTAACAACCATGCTTCCATACAATGTCATTACGTTTTATTTGCATACAAGAATAAAGGTAAGTACGTAATACCTATCTACCGCTAAGTTTTGATCTCATATTAGAGCGGTTCGGAAACCGTAAAAGTAACTCACACGATTTCTGAACGTCCGGACTATTGGATTTATGTGTTTGATTTCACCGACTTTTATGTTCTCTGTTACAGAGTACTTTTGGAGCAAAACGGTGTGTGTTTGGTTTAGTTATTTCTGGACGTTACTGCTTTTTGATTGCTCTGTTGTACATTTGACATAGATTATCCGCTGGGCTTGTGTATTTTATCTACTATACGAGTATTAAGCGTCTTTATACTTGTTTAGGTTCTGCAGTTTATGGTCGCAATATATTAAAGGAGATAAAGCCCATTATGGCGTGCACGTGTTCAACAGGTAGTATACCTAGGTATATAAAATAAAATCTTCTTTCATAGGAGTTATGCGAAGTTTATGCATCTATGAACTCCAGTATTCCAGTCAGATGTTGTATTTAATGATGTTGCTGTAACACCGGGTACATATTCGTGAAACAGTAATTTCATTTTCGAAAAGAATTACGGTAAAAATCGTCACGTATGGAAAACGCGTTATGCTCCCTCCCCTTTTATTCGGGTCCGTCCGGTCTATTGCGGGTATTATCTTCAAGTGCTTGTATCATGTGTAAGTTCAATTGCAGAATGGTACCGAAACATAGAAAAATATAAAGTTTATATATTAATTGATTGGTCCCGAATTCCGACAGTAAAGTTGTACATATCGTCACGTAAGGAAAACGCGTTATGCCCCCTACTTCACTCGGGTCCGGGATTTCAACATCAAGATTTGGCCGCCAATCACCATACATCAGGTTTTAGTTAGACTACAGTATTCATTTTTATTTTATGAGCGTGTGTATTCCATATCAGCGTATACGCTCATGCTGTTAAATAAAAAGTTTTTATATAAACCGATTTGCCCCGAATACCGATCGGATTGTAAATGACAATTCCACTAAGTAAAACGGGCTCAGATACACAAACTATGCCCAAATACCAAAATACCACTCCAAGCTAATTCCAAGCGATTCGGTCAACCCTGCGACGCCGGCGCGGTCTTAACGACCCAGGCCAGAATTTGCAATAACCGTAATAAATTACTATCCAATCCAACTTGGTCTAATAAGCCCCATCGTACACGAGGCTACTCAAATCTTCGATACAGTTTGATTGTAGTCTCTAAGCGACTGATTTTTATTATTACTAGCTGTTACTGAATTATATAATTACTAGCTGACCCGTGCAACTTCGTCTGCACCCAATCGGTTATTACCGGAAAATACGAATAAAATGACATTTTCTAAAAACTAATAACCTAGCTAGATCGATTTATCGCCCCCGAAATCCCCTGTATACTAAATTTCATGAAAATCGTTGGAGCAGGTTCCGAGATTCCAATTATATATATACAAGAATTGCTTGTTTAAAGATATAAGATAAGAAAGTCGCCGATAGCCCAGTGGGTAGCACTTTGTCTACACTTTCGGGGTACCGAGTTCGAATCCCAGCCCGCACGTTTAACTTTTGTAAGTAATGTGCGTTTTATTTACTCAAATATCACTTGCTTAGACGGTGAAGGAAAACGTAAAAAACCTGCATGCCTGAGAGTTCTCCATAATGTTCTCAACGGAGTGTGGAGTCCACCAAGCCGCACTGGGCTAGCGTGGTGGAGCGTCCTCATTGTAAGAGACCCGTGCTCTGAAGTGGGCCGGTAATTGAATGTACTAATTTAAAATAATTAACTTTATCTTTTTATAATCGTTTAGTTTAACTTTATCTTTTAATAATCGTTAACTTCGTTTTCAAAGGCAATATACATTAGGATATCATAACATGTAATTATATCTAACCTAACATGTAATACGCAGTAAATGAACATGAATTTGTATTTAAAATTGATAGAAGTTCGTACACAGGCACGCGTCGCCGAAATTTTGTTTATTTGTCGCCAACACCAGTCGCGCGCTACTTGCTAGGCAAGATCGTTGCTAAAAAAGTTGCTGCGATTTCCAAGATGGCGAAAAATATATTTATCATCATCATCATCAACAACGATAAAAGACCGGCACGTCCATAGTACCGACGCTACGCGACGCATATACCTATAAATTCCAACCCTACTAATATTATAAATGTCAATGTAAGTTTGTTTGTTACGCTTTCACGCAAAATCTACTAAACCGATCCTCATTAAACTTTGTACACATATTCTTGGAAGTGTTAGAAGTAATATAAGAGACTTTTATTCCGACATTAAGCTCGAATCCTTTGGGAGAGGGGATGAAAGTGTTTGACAATTTTACACCATTACTCCGACAAATTATAACCGATTTAAATAAATATTTTTGTACTATAGAAGTTAAATAATGTGTTTAATTTTGCCCAAACTTTGTGTAGATCTGATGAATGTGGTTGGAGATAGAGGACAGAACTCCTCAGCGGACAGCAGCAAACCCTTAAGGCTTAGCGATACTGAATACTTTAAGTTTTTTTTAGATCTACAACTAAATTTGATGCCACATCAAAAAACAAAATCAAACGCAGACGAAGTCGCGGGCAACAGGTAGTACCTAATAAAGTGACATATGTTACTTGATTTACTTTCACATGTGATGTTAGGGCTGTATCGGATTTCTTTCAGTAAAATCTATTGCAACGGTTTACTCAAAAACTAGAAGCGTTTCGGTTTCACAGATAAGTCTCAGAGATAGTAAATAATTTACCTCTATAGCATATATAAGGTATATATAAGGTTGAATTTCGGTTTTCATTTAATTAAACGTTGAATATTGTTGTAAGATATTCGCGACGTAAGTATACAACATTAGTCTTGAAGATTTGCGTAGCCTTGTGTACTAAGGGCTTAAGACGCAAGGATTCCGGAACAACTAAGATTTCATAGAATGTAAGATAGTCATTAATTTAATTGAGTTTGGATACAGTTTAGGAGACATTAATTGAAATAATGTCCCCGGTTCAGAGGTTGACGGGAAATGTAAGAAATCAAGGGGTTTATATTGTATTATGATTGCTATGCAGGGGGGGGCTGTGACCTGGTTCACCTGTAAGTAATTTAGGGCTTTTATTTCCCTTAATAATAAATTTTAGAAGCGATTTAGGGACTGTTACTTATGTGCCTATATTTTACCAGGTAACTGCGTATTTAGTATATTAATAGGTTTCTAATAACATCATAATATCATGATACCAGGTTATTTTAATATTTTCTTTACCAAAGCATACAAAATATTTGGATTGTAGTTAATTATTGCACACCTCAGTTACATCATTATTTCATATTATACCCAAGTTTTTACGCTTAATTTTAATTAAGCTAACTTGTTGGTCTAGTGGTTAGCATGATTTACTACAGATAACGATTACCTGGGTTCGATTCTTGGATCCACACAAAAAAACGAATACGTTTAGCAATGCATATATACATATAAATAAAAATAATTTCCGGTACAACGTAGAGCATGTTAAGCCGTCGTTCGCTCGCATTGGAGCAGCGTTGTGGGTCTGTTCTAAAAATATCTCTACTATGAGATAGGTTACCTTATCTAGTGGGACGGTAATAAGATTATGATCACGATGAAATAATAATGAATTTGGCAAGGTCAGAGAGCACTACAGATAGCCAAGAGTGAAGCACTATTCGACGGAGAATAAGAATAATGAAATTATTAAATTTATTTTACTTGAAAAAAAAACACAACAAATACAATATAATTTTAAATATTGCATTGTAGAAAAACGACCGTCATTATAATTCCGTTTGCCGCAAGTAAACGCTGCGTAATAATAAATATTAAAAGTCAATGAGAGCGCACTCCAAACGCACAATTCCACTTACACGACGAAAACTGTAGCACCTGCCAGCCATCTGTGCCCCATAAAACAAAGAAAGAGAAACACTCCAGAGTACAATTATGCGAAAATTATTCACGAAAAAGTTCCATCAGACGAAAAATTATATCCCTAAAAACCATTACCACACATACAGTGGTGCATTGAAGCAAAGTGAAGTGGGGGGGACTTCGAAAAGGGGAAGGGGGATTCAGACGGAGGGGGAATAATCCTGTAATTATCGGCTTAGCTGTACATGACATTAGCAGGTGGGAACTCCTAGCGCTCTTGGATCAGGTGTACCCCGTAGGTATTTTAGTGTTATATCGGCAAACGTAACTGATAATAATTGATTTATGAGGGATTTGTGATAGGGTTACACGTCTGAAAAAATAAAGGGCGTTCAGGGGATTAAAAGGCGAGAATGTGTAGGGGGTGAAGTGTGTGTGATTCTGATTAGAGATGTGTGTTTTGCTGATTTTAGAATGTAGAAAGAAATTAGAAGAATATATAGTTTAGCTTATTGTTGTTTAATTATTAGAGAAGTTTCGAAGAATTTTAAAACGATTGGCGACCTCCCTGGCGCAGCGGTGAGTGCTCTGATTTTAAGCGAGAAGTCTCGGGTTCGATACCCGTCAGGAAAAAAAATGTAGAATTTGGGAATTTTTACTTTTGTGGTAATCACACAAGTGATTAAGCGGTCTGGTACGATGTCGCGTGGAAAGCGATTAGGGGGTATTGTTAAATATGACTGCCATACCTCCTACCACGTACTACCAAGCGAGATAGCGGTCAAATGCTAACTTGTAGAGGAATAAAAAAATACGAGCAAAAAACTAAATTTTTTTTTGCTTTTGCCTAAACATTTACAACTATATAACGACCAACGTATTACTTACTTGGTACTATGTATAATAAAGGGGTAAACTGTTAGGGGCGTGGCAATTATAGCCAAGCAAAGTGATTTAGCGTTCCGATACGAAGTAGAAACCGATTTTGGGTTTAATCCAACCCAAAACTTCGTACCGGAACGCTAAATCGTTTGGCTTTAGCTTTACGTCTTTGATAATCTAATTAACCCAGACCAGAGAAAACTCAGATATAATAAATTCCTAAATTGTCCATGTCGGGCAACAAACCCGGGATCTGAAACTAAAAATACCGATCACAGAACGGACCACTGTTCCGGGGAGGTCGTCGAGGTTTTACGGTGAGCCAGGCCAAATTGGTTATAATAGCAACTGTTTTGGCTAGCTTTAGGCAAAATTCACAAACTAGGTACCTACTAAGGTAGCACTTGCCAATGTTTTCATTTCATAATCGAAAGCTGCGATTTATCCGACGGCTTCAGGCCGGGCTTTTCAAACTTTGCCTTCGCTTTGTCTATTGTTTTGATATTGTTAATAGAGGCGGCCATTTTGAATAGACGCCGCGATATTGTACAGACTCCGATTGTTGTAATACACCTGTATTGTTACATTGAGTCTTTGTTTTATGTTATTTAAAACTTCAAGCCTATGTTACTCTCTGTCCTTTGGCAGCGCTATTTTTTTTTTTTATAAGGACAATACCACTTACTCCAGCGAGAGGGTTTGTCCATAATAACCACGCTGGGCGGACAGATTAGTGAGTAGACAGTGGCGTGCATAGAGGGTATGCAAAGAGTGTACAGATGATATAAAATGAAGAAAATCTCCAATACGAGTTATACAAAACTAAAGGATAGGCATTGTAAAAGTTATCTAAATTCTACCCGTAAGTATTTATAACTCGTACCGGAGTTTTTCTTCTGTTATACCATCTCCATACCCTGTGCATACCCTCTATGCACGCCAATGGCAGTAGACGATAGAAGATGCACAGAGGACGCTGCTGCCCTTGGTCCAGTCCCTTGGTCGCCTCGTACGAGACCCGTGGGAAGACCGTGACCGTGACCCGAGGGGTGGTGACAACTGTATTCTGATCTGACGTCACCACACGGCGCGGCGTAAATATACTTGTTTTTATATAAATCTTTCATTTATTACCTTTTTTTTTATTTTTTTTTATTCTTAACAATGCTTTAAAAAAATTTAAAACACTATTAAAAATTTATAAGAAAAAACATACACCCTCCGCTTGCGGCGCTTTTGAATGCCCAAGCAACCGGCGGTCAGGGCTCCAGAGTGAGGAACCTCCTCACAATACGCGCCGTTTCAAGGACTACTGCCTTCTGTATCCGATGATCCAACAACCAAGCGAAAGCTTCTGAATATGTTGGTCGAAGCTTTTCGCGAGAAGACCATTGACTGAAACGACGATCGGCACAATAACGGTCGACTTAATTTTTTTTATATTATTATGTACAACGACACTGACCAATAATGGTCTTTCAAGTAACTCTATGTAATATCAAGTCGATTGACTGCTTACTAAGTGTATTTAATGTATTTAATGTAAGAAATATAAATAAATAAATATACTACGTCAATACACACATCGCCATCTAGCCCCAAAGTAAGCGTAGCTTGTGTTATGGGTACTAAGATGAAGATGAATAATTTTATGAACAATATACATAAATACTTATAATATAAAGATAAACACCCAGACACTGAAAAAACATTCGTGTTCATCACTCAAACATTTTCCGGCAGTGGGAATCGAACCCACGGCCTTCGCTTTCGACTCAGAAGGTAGGGTCGCTGACCACTGCGCCAATCGAACGTCATGCCTTATTTTATCCGCATGGTGGAAACCCTATCTTTAAGCAAAATGTACAAAAGTGAGCGCAAGAGAGAACACGGCAATAAAGTAAGCTATAGCTGAAGTGTGTGTGAGGGAAACCTTGTTAACTTGTTACAATCCAATAAAAATGAACAATACCAAAGACCGAATCACCCCAGACATGCCACACGAGATATTAATCCTAGCTTATCTATACAGAATCCGACCGAATCATTACCAAGCGCACAGCTTAAAACGTTTCTCGTGTTCTATTGGATAACGTATGGTCTATCGAATTTTAATACCGGATTTGCCTACTCTATGGTAATATCAATCGATTGGCAACGCAAGCGATATTCACCCGTAAGTATAAAGACGTGAGAATTATTATTCCGTGTTAGTTGGAAGTGCTTCAGATTATAAAGGGAAGTGAATTTTATATTGCGGGTATTTGCGTTTTAGCAATTAGGTAAGGTTTTATTATAGCATCTACAATGCAGATAACTTATAAGATACGTTAATATCTATGACAAGTTTAGCAATATTTTATTTGGAGATGCCCGGAGAATAACGCCCGGATTAGTTTGTTGTGGGCACTTCTTAGACCAGGATGCGTTTGGAACCCCCTTAGGTTTAAGTTGGCGAACGTAGTTGTCACCATCACCTCACAATAATGTCAACATCTATATACATAGTCAAAGTCAAAGTCAAAGTCAAATATTCCTTTATTCAAATAGGCACATAGATGGCACTTTTGATGCGTTATTGTATACAAAATGTGTACATAGCAGTGAGTAGTGATGGCGATAACTACAATCGTAAACTTAAAACTAAAGCTACGAGGGTTCCAATCGCGCCCTGGTCTAAGAAGAAGCCCACAACAAACTTAGCCGGGTGTTCTTTTTGTTATCACCATCTCACATTGTCATTAGCAAAAATTTAAGAAGCAACCTGGTTAGAGCAATTGTTTACACCCAAGCTTTTTTATCGTTTACGTAATCCTTTATACTATAATAGGACTTTTCTATAAGCTTTCGCTTAATACAAACTTTGAACTTCTTTAGTGACATCCCCAAGATATCAACCGGTAATTTATTGTAAAATTGTATACAATTTCCTTTAAATGAATTGCTTATTTTGTGTAGTCTAGTGTACTGCACAGCAAGTTTATTTTTGCTTCTAACGTTCAAATTATTGCAGTCACATTTTCTTTTAAAATTTTGATATATTTTTGTGAACATACATTAAATTTTCAAATATGTATTGGCTATCTATAGTGTCATTATTTTTTATCATACTAGCTGTGGCCCGCGACTTCGTCTGCGTTTGATTTTGTTTTTAAAGTATTCAGTATCGCTAAGCCTTAAATGAGTATAGTAGTATATATATATATATTTATAACATGTGACTGTCAATTAATTATAGACAAATAATTTGCAATAAAATAAAATTGCAACTATAAAGATCTAAGCTATCCTATCTCTTAAGTTGGACCAGACTGCTCACGGTGTGCCAATTAAATTTAAAATCGGTTAAATAGTTTAGGCGTCCATCGCGGACAAACATCGTGACAGGAGATTTTTATATATTAAGATATAAAAGAGAAAGTGTGTGGGTATGTTCCGTATAGGCTCAGAAACGGCTGGAACGATTTCAATGAAACTTTCAGGGAATCTTCGGATTGACCTGGCGAGTAATCCTGTAAAGTTTGGTGACGTGAGCACTCCTATTTTTGAACTGTCAAACTGTCAAATACAGCTTTTATTTACTATGATGATATTCTATTGTTGGGTGTACATGGGTGTAGATAATGATCTTCACCCGCTCGAGAAGAGAATAGAAGAGAATGAATACGGAGAGAAATAAATGATTTAATATATTACGAGACTTAAATTAAATTTTTTATGATGCAAGTTTATTGTTTTAATTAAAATAAAGCAAAATATAGCCCGGCGAAGGTACGCTGGCTACGCGGGAGAGTTCGAATCACAGCAAGCACCTCTAACATTTCTAAGTTATGAGCGTTTTAAGCAATTAAAATATCACTTGCTTCAACGGTGAAGGAAAACATCGTGAGGAAACCTGCATACCTCAGAGTTTTGTATAGTTCTCAAAGGTGTGTGAATCCAGCAATCCGCATTGGGCCAGCGTGGTGGATTTCGGCTTAAACCCCTTCTCATTGTGGGAGGAGACCCATGCCCTGTAGTGGGCCGGTAATGGGTTTATATGATAAGTATGAAAGCTTCATAAATGTAATTCTTTATAAAATTGCTTCATAAATTAATGATGATAACAAAATATGTTAACGTAAAACTAAAGCTATGGTTTCTACATGCGCCTTCTAAAAAGCAGTTTTACATAAAATTAGACTCCATTATTTTGTTTCTCGCCCTAGTTATCAGCATCAGAACCCTGGTAATAATAATATAATTCTTACCCAAGCTTTTTCATCGTTTACGCAATCCTTTATACTATAATGGGATCTTCGTAAGAGCTTACGTTTAATAAGCTTAACTACTTAACGCTATAAAAGGAAGTAAACAATATTTTACAAATACGTTTTTAGTGTACCTCTTGACCACTTAGGGCCGCGTTGTATTAAGTATTTCAAAATCACAAGGTTTTTTCATACGCGTTTGGTTTGATTTTCTATTAGTTACAGTTAGTTTCAGTTTTCTATCTTTTTATAACAAATTACCAGATGAAATCCTTAAGATGTCTCTCAGTAAGTTCAAAGTATATAAAACGTAAGCTTATAGAAGAATCCTATACTAATATTAATGAATCATACATGTATGATAAAAAAGTTTGGGTATGAATTGCTGTAACTTTATAGCTCAACATTAACTAGACTGTGAGATGGTGATAAAAAAAAACCTGGCTAAGTTTGTTGTTGGCTCTTCTTAGACCAGGGCGCGTTTGGAACCCTCCTAGCTTTAGTTTGAAGTTAACGAATCCAGTTATCACCATCACTAACATAAGTGTAACATGTTAAATGTCTAAATGCTTTGCCTGTAATAAGATCTATATGAATAAAATATTTTTGAATTTGAATTTTGAATTTACATTTCAGTAATTTTTACGTACTATGGTGTCACGATTGACTTCAATAATGCATTTTTTGCGCAGTTAACATTTCAATGACGGAGAGAATTAGGGAATTACAGTCATTATATTGTATTTCATAGCAATCTCGTTTAACGGGGTTATACGCTTACCTACTACCATCCGTTTATTTTTTTAATTACCCTACAAATAAGCCCTTGACTGCAATCTTACCTGGTGTTAAGTGATGATGCAGTGTAAGATGATAGCACGCTAACCTGTTAGGGAGCACAGCAGTTAGCCCATACCCAGTGGCGTGCACTTCGTATAAGCACAAAAGCACTGCCTAAACCTAAATTTTTGTATGATTTTTCAATTTTCTTCCTTCCTTCTTTATGCATACCCTGGCCAAAAATCCTGCGCACGCCACTGCCCATACCCCTAATCGGTTTTTACGCGACGTAAAACCGGAACGCTAAATCGCTTAGCGGTACGTCTTCGTCGGTAGGGTGGTAACTAGCAACCGCCGCGCACCAGAGCGGACCAGAGAAAACCGCAGAGCAATTTCAAGTATATTTAATTTTAGGTATTACTGTCATACTGTTTTTTTTTGAATTCTTAGTAAGAGGAAATTCTAGTATCTGTAATTATATATTTTTATTTGGTGTACAATAAAGTGTATTTTCATTTTCATTTCATTTCATTATACGCCATATGCAGCTTGGCGGCAGAAATACTTCCCCGGACGAGCTCTGTCTCAAAGCCCCTACTACTACTACTAAAAGGCGCTAGTATCACAATTATAATCGTCAGCGTCAGGTTACTTTGTATAAAACTGCAGAACCCATAATTAAATTGGTGCTTGATGCTACAAACACTCAAAAACTAATCAAAGTCAAAGTCAAAGTCAAAAGTCAAAAATATCTTTATTCAAGTAGGCCCACAGGTGGCACTTTTGATGCGTACATAAGAATTACACGGTAGTGAGATGATGGCGATAACCACATTCGTAAACTTAAAACTAAAGCTACGAGGGTTCCAAACGCGTCCCGGTCTAAGAAGAAGCCCACAACAAACTTAGCCGGGAAATCCTTATGCATCTTTCCATAAGTCGCATACAGTACCTGAAACAAACGTAATATACTATTATGACACATCTATATGACATTATGATGTAATTGTAATTGAATGAATTAAAAAATTGACTTGAACGTCTAACTTTTTTATGTGTATTTTTATGTTTGTGTGATGAGCATAAGTGTTTTTCAGTGTCTGGGTGTTTATATGTATTTTATAAGTATTTATGTATATATAATTCATAAAAATATTCATCAGTCATCTTAGTACCCATAACACAAGCTACGCTTACTTTGGGGCTAGGTGGCGATGTGTGTATTGTCGTAGTATATTTATTATTTTATTATTATTTATTATTAACTACTGCACCTATATCTATAAAACGGTGATAGCCCAGTGGTTAGGACTTCGGGTTTACTTTCCCGGGGCCGAACTCGAATCCTAGCATTTCCCAGCAGCATATCCCAGAATTGTCAATGTAACGTGCGTTTTAAGGTGTTATTAAGTAATTAAATATCACTTCACAAGCTTCAACGGTGAAGGAAAACATCGTGAGGAAAATGGCAATTATATTTTATATCAAAGACTAGCTGTTGCCCGCGACTTCGTCTGCGTTTGATTTTGTTTTTAAAGTATTCAGTATCGCTAAGCCTTAAATGAGTATAGTAGTATATATATATAACTAATAATTATAGACAAATAATTTGCAATAAAATACAATTGTGACTATAATTAAAGATCTAAGCTATCCTATCTCTTAAGTTGGACCAGACTGCTCACGGTGTGCCAATTTAATTTAAAATCGGTTAAGTAGTTTAGGAGTCCATCGCGGACAAACATCGTGACAGGAGATTTTTATATATTAAGATAGGCAAACCCTCGACGACAACCATGCCTGTTAGAAAGCAATGATGAGATGTGGGTTGTAGCACGCTTGCGTAGGAAAAGCCTATTCACTCTTGCTTTGAAGGAATTCAAGTTATACGTGGAAACACAGTTGCCGGGAAGGCGTTTTACATCCTAGCGGTAAGTATCAGAAAGGTGGATAAAAAGCGTTTACCCGAACGTTCTCTATACTGTTCTCAAAGGCGTGTGAAGTCCACCAATCCGCACTTGCAGAAGGAGACCCATGCCCCGTAGTGGGGCTAGTATGATAATGATATCTTAGAAGCTAATATCATGAATGTGATAGTTTGGATGGAAATTTAGCACAGAGATAAATAACAGTATGAAAACCTTTATTATCAGGGTGTAAGGTAGGGTACCTAACCTTGAAGAGGCTCTAGACTCGCATCCTCTCCGGTTTAGACGGGTGGGAAGAAGGTGGCGGCAAATTGCCGCTCGCCAGCTTCTCTTGGGAGGCGCCGGGTAGCTATTGGGCTAGCTACCCGTCACTATACAAGCCTCTCTACCTCTCTAGTCTGAGGGGGGGTTCAAGCTGTCCTGATCCCGTCTTCGTTAGCACGGGAGCCACAGCGAACGGTTGGGGTTGTTGGTAGTCGTCCGAAAAGTCCCCGGGCGTGGTTTTTAGTTTTGGTATACCCCTTTTAGAGGGGGGAAATCCCACATAACCTCCTGCCCAAAGGTCGGTAGCCATAAAGCTTTTCCACCAAGCCAAAAAAAAGGTAGGTATAATTACCTATGTATGTATAATTTCACTATGGAAATTGGTGAAACACATTACTGGTGGTGACAATTCAGAGCTGTGAACTGATTCCCTCGAAACAACGACTGTGGGTTGTCAAGGGGTTAAGGGCATTCCATAAAAACCTTGGGATGTAGATTTTCATAGACGCCTGAGACCAGTTATCCATATATCATATTAAATATCACATATCAGTTTACACGCTTGCCCGTTTGTCCGCAAATTATAATAAAAATCATCCGCCCGGTTTAATAGTACTAGGGAGACATAAAGACCAACCTACTTTAAGTCCTTCGTTTTACTTAAGTAATACATATTTTCACGCTATTCTTACCAGCAAAGGTGTCTCGTAAAGTCGCGAAATGGACGGCCATTATGTCGTAAAACATACAATGTAGTTTTAAATGCAAATTTAAAAGGTATTCTTTCATAGTTTTTCTTGAATAACATGATTGATTTAAGTTCGCAGCTCTCTTAGTGAACTGTCATCATTATCAACCAGTTGTGATCATAAGATTTTTGGAAAAGGTAGACTTGCCAAAAATCTTCGTAGTTGAGTTTTGGTAGTAGAATAAAGCCGAAAAATGGCAATATAAGAATCCGTATGTTTCCTTCAAGATGGCGCTACAATTGCTATAAGGATTGTATAAAAATGCGTATACTATGATCGAAACCAGGTCATCGTAATCTTCAGTAAAAGATGCTAACCACTAGACCAGGGCAGTTCTTATGAAACCTGTTCATTATAATACACGTCTCTATAATGAAGTCCTCATCCCTAATGCATACACGACTACTGTCACATACAATTTAACTAATGCTAGGTAACGGGAGTATCAATTTCAAATCCGTTTACGTATCCCTTAAATTATGTATCAAAACGCAATAAGCTCATAAACCCGTGAGGATGAATGTAGACGTACGACTAAAACGTCACGCATTTGATTGTTATAACCAAGACGTACAGTTAATGTTAATGTTCTACAATAATCTAGATTTCATTTGTTTTAAGTGAAAATGCGAGATGGTGATAAAAAAATAAGAACCATGCTAACTCGTACGACAAGGAAGTTATGTTCTGGAAACAGCAGAATTTAAAATAAATAAGTTGATGCTCTTACGCGATTTGATAGAAAATTAGGATGTTAATCATTCGACGTTAATGGCTTCGCTCAACGAGTTGCAAATCTCAGGGTTTGTGCGATGCACATAGCTCGGAGTAACGATGACGTTGGGCCTCTCCAGGTGCTCCAGTGACCTCCCCGTTTTGAAACCGCAGCATTGGTAAGCCTACCATTGAGTGAAGACCTTCAAATAGAGTGCGTGGACTTCAGAAGAGTACGGTGTAGAAATCTTTGCATAAGTCCAGTGTTAAAATTATAATGATGTTGATATTTAGAGCGGAGATAGTGGTTTAGCTCGACTTCCCTATCGGGGGAATTGAGTTCGAGACCCGTCAGGCACCACTACGTACGTCTTTTAATTAAAACAATGAAATTTTACTTGTTTTATCCTAAACCCTCATCATTCTGAGAAGAGAAAAGAGCTGTAAATGGCTTGTTATGGCTTGATGATGACATTTCGAAAGTAAAATACTTTACTTACAGTTAGAAGTGTTCCACTTAAAGGCGTTTGTATTGCGACAATTTTGTCTGTCGCTTGCGCTAATCCTAACCTGCAACACCTATATCACGCGTGACGTAACTCAATTGTTTACGGGTGAGCAGGACGGAATAATTTATCGCTCTATTTCACTCGGCCGTCGAACCTAGGGGTGTCAGGTGGCCTGTGAACTGTCATATACCTACCTCTCGCTGTCATATACTCAGGACTGGATGGCTAAGTGGGTCGAAGGGTTAGAGTATAAACATTGTAAGTAACACAAAGTAATATGTGGAAGCGTCAAGCGCTTACAGTTTATAGCCTTACTGAAATTTCGGATACTGACTTTTTTATCGTTTTACCCGTCAGTTCCCTTATTCTATTCTATCCAAAATAACACAAGGGAATATTCAGTTTACTACACTATGGAAAAAATATCTAAGTAGTAGTGCTGTTTATAATACGATTGTTTCTTGCATGAATAAATGACCAGGGTAAATCTGTCACTTTTTCCTAACAATTTGTACGGGATAGTTATTATAATGGGAAACAGTATCGTAACACGTAGACATTGGTCGAAAATGTCAAATAGGCGAGTTTAATGACATCACGATACCTACCGCCGCAACGCACCTGCTCTAGGGTCTTTCTTATGCACCGAAACATAAAATGCAACTGGAAAAGCTTGTGTATTTCAAAATATCTGCTCATCATCCCTAGTCTATATTGCCCACAGCTGGGCACTGAACTCCTCAGAAGCCCATAGAGTTTTTGTTTGTTGCCCATTTGTTTGAGCGTTAAGATGATAAAAACTTTTTGCTTTTTGCCTCTGCGGTTCAAATTAATAATAATAACTTCACAAATGACTGTGACAAAATAAGGTTTCCCTGCCGTCGTCGTCTAAAACATGTCTAGGTAATGTTTACACTAAATACAATTCCAATTAGTAACCACAATAATAATTAAAAACGAACATTATTATTTCCAAAAAATATACTATATAATATACTGTTCACTTATGGCATGGTACCCAAAATGCTGGCTCTATTGCCCCTTTGAATTGCTAGACTTAGCCGTTGGACTAAATAAGCGCCTGCTCTGGGGTCACCAGACATCAAGACCAATTTTTGGGATACGATGTTAATAAAATCTCTCGTGTCCGAAGACCAGAAGCCCAAGACAAGAAGGCCCAGACTCTCAAACATTAAAAATAACGGAGTATTCACGGTCCTTAAGCATTTGAGCAGATTCGGCAGCTGCACCCGTTTTATAGACTGAGTTTATACTGAGTTTTCGAGTCAATATTTACGACTTACGACTACATTTGAATTGATGGATGACCCAGATATTAATAAAAAAGTAAAAAACCACCCTCCAACGGTAAGTGGTGCAGATATTCATGTTTTAGCTTTTAACCAAATTGGAGTGATCGATCCGCTAAACCAAGCCGTCCTTTGTTGACGTTGCTATTGGTTCAAATTTAGAAGCTATACGTAATGGCAATTGGCATATAACACGGTATTTCTAAAATTATATCTGCAATAGTGAGTTTGTTTGCCTTTGTTTCGTGGACGTGATTTTTAGTGCCGTAGGCTACTTTTCATCCAGGAAATCGTTTCATTAATCAATACGTTATCCTGAAGTTGTGTTAGTACTAATGATTTTTTATGATAATTCCTTGTAATGTATATATTTTATATACCTATAGTTTGTATGTATTTTTTATTTATAGATATATATTATGTTTGTCTTTATTATATTATTTATTACTGGTGGTGTTCCGCGACTTCGTCCACGTTTGGTTTCTTTTTAAAGCGTATTATAAGTTTTTAAAAAGAAATTGTGTAGTTTTTAAAAATAACTTTTTCAATTAAGTGTATTTCTAAAATACTGATCATATATAAAATAAGAATATACATTAAATGTTTGATTTGAATAAATTAAAAAGTATTTTATTGCTTTATGATAAAACTATTTATATGAATTGTGACGCAACTATTATAGTTAGATGAATTACCTTGCGGACTGTTTTGTAGGTAATAAAGAATTCTTTAATCATATAATACATCATTTTTATATTTCATCAATAGTTTCATCAGCGTACACCTAGTAATAAATTTAATAGGCCAAACTACTTTGGGTTACATTATACCAACTTTCTTAAGGAACTAGATTTTTTTTTTAAATAAACTATAGCCTGTGTAATTTCATGATAGTTTAGTTTTTTTTTTTGGGGAAGAATGTAATTTAATAGTGCGTATATATTTGTATTATTGCTATCTCCCGCCCCTCAAGTTTCACACTGGCTTCGTTCGCAAAGGTAGCCTGAGAAGTAACTATCATAAGGTCGCCTTTTGCTTAAAAAATATGGTGATTTTGTCCTATACGTTTTATCCGTTCATACGAAATAAAGTTATTTAAATAAACATTTATATACCTGCAACTTCACTAGCAAAAAATACCTGACTTACACCATTTTGATTTTGAGTCTCTCGTAACCGTTAAATAACTGAGGCTCTTAACAATATGGGCTAGATAAGATTAAGATAAAAAGATGTAGGAGTGAGTTATGGACTTATAAGCTATAATTAATGTCACAGCGTTTATAAAACAATACATCATAGTTTTATGGAGAAAGATTTATAGGTGATGTTACAAAAGGTGTACTATGCGCTCATTAAATATGGCGCCCTATCTATCACGGTATGATCAGGGGATCCCATTAAGCAACACGAGACTTCTACGAGAAGACAGCAGTCACAAAATGCTAAACTCTTAAGGCCTTCTCCGTACTTGGTCGGCCGGAACCTTCCGTTGTACGTCGTGACACTGGTGCGGCTCTCCGCTGGGTCACTCCAGCCAGCCGAGCTTACTTCAGAAGCTTAGCAGGCCGCCCAGGTCGCTTAAAACGTTAGTATTAATGTGCAATAACATCGGAAAGGTGCTTTCAGTTGAAGTGTGACAAAACACTGAATAAGTATTACGTCGCTATATCTCGTTTATTTTACAAGTTTGGCACTTTTTTTTATACTATTACCTATTGGCGGAGAGAGCAGTTGGCCCACCTGATGTTAAGTGGAAAACCGCCTATAAACAGTGCAGAACTTCGCAGAATATGCGAGGGACACGTCCTGCAAAGTGCCACCCTGTGTCTATCAATCTGAGGCGTAGGTGGTTTGCCGCAAAGCAGAAAAGCTACACACAATCCAAAGAAATAAAAAAACTATCGCCGTGCCGCATTGGTGCTTTCAAGTCTGAATGGCGTGGTTGCCGTTTTAATTAAAAGCACATGATGCTTAACATAGATTAACTTATATTTTATTTGGTCCGTCAATTATTACAAAAAAGAAACAGAAAACGCAGTTCCATCGAACATCTCGAATTCTTCAATAAAATAATTTAATTCATTACAAATCTATGAATATATACTGAGTTATTCAAATTGGATTTGTAGTATCGGACCCTGTGGTCCAGTACTGTGGTAAAACGTTAAGCATACCTCCCGCTGAAAGAGAGAAGGGCCGAATAGTTCTTTATGCCCTTTCTCTTTACAGCACGCATTAAATTTGACAAGAACAATGATCTAGAGATACGATCAAACAATAATATTGTCTCTTTACCATTGGACATTAAAACGCCCTAACCGGTAGCTATGATTTCCATAAACACGTAAGTTAGTTTTGGTTTTAGTCTATACATCATTTTGGAACCGGTCCGGATGACTGATGATAGTTTTCTGTTTCCACCATGATTTACTGGATGTACGTAGTTGTTCGAGAGATGCATAGTTTATAAGGTTACACACGGGCGTGGCATGTGACGAACTGTGAGTAACTTCGAGATACAATATTATTGCATTAATACTATTATGAATACATGTTTATTAATTCATGCGCATAAACTACTCAATTTGAAATAATATAATGTCAAAGTTAAAGTTTAAAGTATCTGACCAACAAATTGTACATGTTAATCAAAAAGTGGCAATTTTATTACAGGCCGACCATAACAATTATTCATTATGTAACCTAACATCTTCATAGTAAGTGATAAAATTTTATTTTAACATTATAGTTAATATTAATTATAAAGACACAGAAAATCCTATGATTTAGCAAAGACTTCGTAACGACAAAATAGTATATGAAGCTAAACTAAATTCATCGTTGCGAAGAAATGTATCTACTAAACAATAAAAACTTGGCTACTAAAAGCAAATGCAACGACAAAATATTAACAGTTGACAATCAAAAACCAGCACCCGTTAAACCATAATCACGGAAACCAGTAAATTCTCACAGTTCCCATAAAATCCCTATGAATCCTAGAACAGGAGAGCACTAAACTACTTACAATAAGCAGATCGTATAAAGTTTTTATTGGCGCGGTGCTGTCGCCGCTCGCCGGTCTTTACGACCGTGTGTATAATATTCCAGTAACGATCTGTATGAGGATGCTTTAAAAACTCTTAAGTGTATTGGAGATTTGAGTATGTATTAAATAAATTTGAAGCGAGAAATGGAAAAAAAAATTGCGAATATAATTTCACATCGGATTTTCGCTGTACACTGCAATAATAATAATCATGATGATCATTATGCTTCAAAAACCTTTTACTGTCCCACAACTGGGCATAAGTATAACAAACATATAATTGGCTTCTGTTTGTGTTTCATAGATGTTTTACGATTTTGATCGGTAATCCGTACTAGAATTATGAATTTGTTTTTTTACCCTAACTAAGCAACTGATTGACTTGTTTTTTGGCAAAGAGTTAGTTGAAAGGACGGAGGGTACCATAGGCTACTTTTGTTTCTGCGAAAATATCTACACCAAAAATCGACTTTTCTACACGCTCAAACAACTTATTCAACGCGAGAAACACCGCGGGGCGCAGAAGTTCATAATCATCAATACAACCGATTGACGTCCACTGCTGGACATAGGTAGTGTAGTGAGTTTCGAAATGCACGGTCCTGGGCCACTTGTTTCCAGAGACCCGCTTGATGTCTGTCCACCTCGTTGGCAGCCTACCTTAGGACTCTGCGAGCTATTGGTATAAGCAATGGTTTCTTTTTAAAACTAATTAACCTTATTCCATCGCCATGAATGAGATTCCGTCTAAAACTTCTTACTTTTAGCGTCTCTTAAGTCAAAAGACAACGGCAGATGTTTAAGACACTAATTTGGCAAATGAATTGGCAAATAAATAGGCCAATTCATTATACAACAATGGCTGCAATGAATCACCTGAACTTGAAGAAATTGGTGAAGCCAAAGTTTGCACAATGCTTGATCGAATGCGCGAGGCAGGAAATTTATGAGGCCACCAACAAAGGGGGGGAAACGCCCACGTTTCGCTGAGGACCTTAATTTCCTGGAGGACAAAGATCTTCTGGGTGTTATTAAATCATTACCGTTCGGGATGATATTAAGGAGACGTTTGAAAGCCCTTGATTTTGACTTGAAACGATATTATAAGGCAATTAATTAAATAGATTGGTTGTAAGAGGCATCAGTGCCCTATTATAACTTATCAAGTTGACCAACTTAACTCCCATTATAGTATATCTGTCAAATTTATATGGTGTTGTAAAATTTTGACGTTCGACAGATTTACGCTAACGTCGTGTGGAGCTTTCGTGGTACGCTCGACCGCAACAATAGGAAGATCTTCCTCCGAGCGGGTGATCATGCTCGGGGATCGAGGTCCGACCATTCATCTTTGGAAGTTGTATATATGGTAAATTTTTGTGATCACTTCGTTATGCAGGATCTTTGTGGCGCCATCTAGTTTAGTATTGTGGAGACCGCTACAGATCTCAAAGCGGAAGTTGCTAAGGTAAGGCTGCCGGGTAAGGAGGCGTTGCCTCGAGGCCCGTACCCCCGACCGGCCTATTGGCCGCTTGGAGATGACCCACACGACGCGGAAGTTGCAATAAATGGGACACATAGCTTGGAGAACCGATAGACGTTGATCGGTTCTCCAAGCTATGTCCCAACGTTGCTAGAATGGCGATCCCGCAATGATGAACGCAGCATTTTTACGACGAGGTGAACGGATGACATCAAACGAGTCACAGGGAGCCGCTGGAATCCAAGCGACACAAGACCATGGTATTTGGAACGTCCTCCAAATGAATTATGCCCACCAGTAGGCGTCCATTGGTTGACATGATGGTGATGATGATTTCAGGATAGTTTTCATGAACTAAGAAAACAGGGACACACAAACTAAAGAAAAATTAATGTCTGAAATGCACACGCGATTGGAGTAAAGATCTATGGTTTGTTATTCATAAGCCCTAATTATTATTTTTATTTTTGACAGCCGCTCGAGTTAGTATGAGTGCAGGTTTGCATTATTTAACGCACCTCTTATATATTAACTAACTAATATCTTTCTTTTTTTCTATCAAGAAATGTCTCTTGGACTACGGCAGGAATTTAATATGTAAAAGGTTTTTCATAAAAATATTAAACGGAACGCAATTACTTAGTCTATGAAATAGGTAAACGTCAAAAAGAAAAGTCATCTGTCACCTTTCTTGTGTTGCCACAACGCCCTGACATAAAGAATCGAATTGAATAACCTTGCCATAATTTTTTTTTTATTTGTTTGGTTTGAAAATTGCATTGAAAAATGCTTCTTTATTAAACCAACTTATACAAATTACTTAGTTTCCTGCAAGTTAAAATAACCTTTAACAACCTTTGAGAACGTGCAGATTTCCCATATTTAATTTGTCAGATTAGAAAAGCTCATAGCTCGGATAATACAGGTGCAGGCCGTTTAAACTTGGTTATCTGTCGAAATAGGACTTTTATCGTAAACAATAAAAGATTGGGTAGGTGCTTATCTATAAAATTTATCGAAGACATTTTGCATCGTCCCACGATCCGAATCCATCTTACCCCCGTCCTACCCCTAAGTGATCAATCACTTCTTACAAATTGTCGTTAGCTTTGAGAACAAACGAATTGCATCTTCCACCAATTAATCGCAAATCTGCTGAGCCCTCAGGGTGAACGACCTCATTAAGGGGTCCTCGATAATAAGGGGTCCTGTAAACAGGTTTTCCGATGACGTGGATTGCTCGTTCCCCGGTTAGGTACTGTTCACAGTTTTGGCACTGCGCCCGAAGTACAAATAGTACCTGCCGTAGTCGGCTGTTGCATAATCCGCAAGAGCAACTTAGAATAACAAGAAGCAATTATTAAATAACCATAAACACCGGCAGGTTGATTACTTATTTCAACATAGGCTTGCAACAGGCTCAAATCTCGCGATCTTTGCTGTCAAACGTCACGTCTTCATGCAAAAAAATGCAAAAGTGACCACTGAATACATGGCTATATGGTTATATACCTTTGCCTTTTCCCTACGGGAAAGAATAAGGAAAAAAAAATACAAAAGTGAACACTGAAGAAATGGCTGTATGGTGATATACCTTTGCCGTTTCCCTACGGGAAGTTGGATAATCTCTCTGGAGGTTCACTACCGTGGCCCAAATCAGTCAGGGCATCTGGATAAACACACGAGAATAAGGTATTCCTCATTATTCACATCGTATTGGTATAACAGTGATCAAGTTAAATCGCGCAATTAATATTTCTTTTTTTATGCCTCTGTAGATGTGAAAACAAAAAAATGCAATTTGATTATTTTGTAGAACTAAAACTTAAAGGATTTCGGAAAAATTACCTGCAATATTTTAAAAATTGCATTCGTTACGTTTTTAAATTTTCCATAAAAAAAGATTACAGCCTGGATAAGGCCTGGATAAGGCCTGGATTCATTTTATCCAGGGAACGAAGGAATCCTGCGGAATTTTTAAAAACCCAAAATAATCGCGGACGAAGTCACGGGCAACAGCAAATTTACAACATAATTCAAAGTTGCTAATCTCAGAAAGGAAGGGGGTTTGGGTTTTAGGGCTCAAAGAAATGTGAGTTGCCATAATAGCAGGTAAAAATTTTAATTATACATGTTAATTCAACGAAAAACAATGTTGATTAATATTTTAAAGTGCTATATTTAGGGAACTGGTTTGATTGATTACCGAGAGTTTCCCTTCAAATGTTTGTCAAAACATTTTCCAACGCGACTGCTATTCAGTTACAGTTTAGATTTTTTGTTTAAAAACTGGTAACCGCATATTAAAATAAATTGGAGTGATTGAAAACTTTTTAGAGGTAATTCAAATTCAAAATTCTAAATTCATTTATTTCAAGTAGGCCTAATATAAGTACTTTTGAAACGTCAAGTCTGTCTGTGTGTAGTGACTCTACCACCGGTTCGGAAGGCAGATTCTACCGAGAAGAAGCCGGCAAGAAACTCAGCAGTTGCTCTTTTCCAACATTAACAATTTACATTTTACATTTCAAAATTCATTTTTCTATCTTGTGAGAGATGAAAGCGGAGCCGAATGCTTCCAAGCAACCTTGTCATTAAGAAATTGTATAATAACCTCGCTGTAATAAATGTGTTTTAACACATTCTTTAAACTTATGTATTGGTAAGTCCAAAATTACCTTAGGAATCATATTATAAAAGCGTATACTCAGTCCCACAAATGACTTCTGCACCTTTCGCAGACGATATGCAGATGTCACTAATTTATGACCATTTCTTGTAAGTCGACTGTTTATATCCACTTTTTGTTTATAAAGACTAATATGTTGTCTTACAAATACTATATTGTTATAATTATATTGTGAGGCTACCGTAAGGATACTTATTTCTTTAAATTTTTCACGGAGGGATTCACGTGATTTAAGTTTATATATTGACCGTACAGCTCTTTTCTGCAATATGAATATAGTTTCAAATATATCAGGTATTTCAGGTATATTGACTAATAATTACAATGAAGCCTCTTAATTAGTTAAATTAAAATACTGCGTACTGTAAGCACCATTTATCGAATAGGTATATCGAAATTGTTTAACTTTATAAATTAATTCTAATAAGTCACGTTTTAATGTCATTCAAATAATTTCATTTTGCATAAAAGTTAGTCGCGAAATTAATATGCAAAATTACTCGTACTTTTGAATCATACCTTAACTACGGTCGATACGAAATATTATTATTAATTCTAAGGTTCTAGAAAATATATAATATAAGCTGTACTATTTTGTTTATTGTTTGTACCCACTAATAATCCAAAATGGCGGATTTTCGACATAACCCCGAGCGTTAACTCTATTTTCACCGAGATAATATGTTGAGTGACTTGTAACTATTAAGTGCGATTGCTATCACCACCGCAAATCAATATCACAAACAAAATACCTAAGTTAAGGATTACTTAAACGATAAAAAAGCTTGGGTGTGAATTGCTGTAACTTCATAGCTTAATATTAATTTACTGTGAGAAGGTGATAACAAAAAAAAATACCCGGCTAAGTTTGCTGATGGCCCTTCTTAGACCAGGGCGCGTTTGGAACCGTCGTAGCTTTAGGTTTAAGATGCCGAACGAAGTTCTCACCGCCCCATTACAATTATGTAAACATATTTGAAAAATTTGACGGCCGACTGGCGCAGTGGGCAGCGACCCTGCTTTCTGAGTCCAAGGCCGTGGGTTCGATTCCCACAACTGGAAAATGTTTGTGTGATGAGCATTAAGTGTTTTTCAGTGTCTATGTATTTATGTTCTATGTATGTATTTTCTAAGTATTTATGTATATATAATTCATTAAAATATTCATCAGTCATCTTAGTACCCATAACACAAGCTACGCTTACTTTGGGGCTAGATGGCGATGTGTATTGTCGTAGTATATTTATTTATTATTATTTATATGTATGAACGCTTCATAAGTGCCATAAGTGCCTCTGATAGGCCTACATAAATAAAGAAATTTTGAATTTGAATTTTAAGTCTTTAATGTTTGTATGAGTCTTATCGGAAAAGTTTTTAGTTGGTATTGCACCCGTTTCACGAACAGAATAACCTCAGTGTGATTTTGTATCTCACTACAGGTTTGCGACAGGCGTAAATCTTTCAATCTTTGCAGTCAAACGTCATTTCTGTATTTTAATTTTTACAAAAGTGTCGTTTTACAGCAATGATCGCTAGATTTACGCCTGCCACAAGACTGTTTTGAGACACTTCATAATAAAAATAACACAATTTGGTATATTTTCTAATAATTAATTTAATTGTTTAGATAATAATAATAGGATACATAAACTAGAATAATAATAATAGGATACCCGATGCTTATTTATGCTACAATAAATCGACTTCGATCCTACGCTAGCTAAAGTTCAATTAGATTAGAATCTGTTGAGTCACCCCCACTCAAAAATGCCCCACAAACTAGATACCCTTTAACTAACAAAAGATGCAAGTCATTACGGTTCAATATATCCAGACTTACTTAACTTAGTTTAAAGTGTTCAGGTAAAAGGCTAATCTAAAGTTTGCAGCTTAAACCTTATCTATGGAATCATCTGCGCAAGTACGGTCGTGATTTATTAGCTGAATGGGACGGGACAGTTCAGCGGAAGATTTACTGCTAACACACTGAAGTGTAAAGGCAAGGCAAAGCAATGGCGGATGAGGACTAGAGAAATAAAAGCGAATATACAACTACGGACGTAAATATAGTTATTTGCACTGCTTACGTACTGTCCGTAGGCTATTTCAATTAAACCAATACCAAATATAATATGAATAAATTAAAAGATTATAAAACCTATGACTCTCAATAAAGCGTACATAATATGGAGGGAGTTGTGGAAAAAAATGTGTTTCGCCATTTTGTAGAGGCGGCCATCTTTGATTTGAAATTTGTCACCCATATCGAGGGAGTTGGGAGAAAATATTTAATCCGCCATTTTGTGGCGGCGGCCATCTTGGACTGATTTGAATTTGAAACATAGAAACACTCTCAATTAATTCACCTTTTAAACAAAAAAAACAAACAAAACCACAATCGATTCAGCCTTTCTCTATATATATGATGCAAACGACAGAAACATACACATACACACGTCAAAATTATAACAACCCAGTTTTTACGTCGGGGGCTAAAAATAATTACTATGACCCTAATATTACACACAGAAACCCAGATTATTTCATGGTATCATGAAATGATGAACTTATCTATTAATTTAATACTCGTTTTATTTGGCTATGTTAATATTTTATAATCTTAGTTAATCTGATAAGACTTCTATTCCAAATTATATAGATAGGACAGGAATAACAGGTGTAGTTATAACGTGACTACGAGGCTCCAAACGCCTATTTGAAAAAGAGGCCCAAATGAAATTTAGACTTTTTTAAAACGATATCAATCCGCTATCACTCCGAACATACCTTTAGCTAGGACAGGCTAGAATTAAACAATTAGTTTGAACATCTACTGCACTAAAAATCCTCACAGGCGTAGAAATACATCTTCCTTAGTGTAGTGACACGTTAATTAAGGAAAGCACTTTTATTAGTTCATTTTCTCCTTTTCCGTGAACTACTTTTTGTACTTTGAAGTAGGATCTTTAATCTGGAGCGTACAATTTTATTGGATTTATATCTTTAGAAATTTTATATCGTAAATTAAAGGACAAAATGCAACAGTGTTTTTTGACATTGAAACCGATAAATATGCTATGTTGTTAAAAATAATTAATATTAAGTTTTAAACATCTATTTTCGTCTAATAAAATATTGAATGATAACAATAATATTTGGGCCAGTAATAGTTTACCGATCGAAAACCGAAATAATACCTCACGAGCCTTTAGAGTAACTGTCTCTGAGACATATCTGTGAAACCAAAACGTTAATAGTTTTTGAGTAAATCATTGCCATAGATTTACTGAAAGGAATCAGATACAGCCCTAGCATCACATGCAAAAGTAAAATCCAGTGGCCCCGGTCACTTTGTTAGATACGCGACGCATAGCGTAGGTACTATACGCGTGTCGGTCTTTTATATTCAATAGGGTTGTCAAATCAAATCAAATCAAATCAAATCGTTTATTTGCAGATTGGTATTACATTGTTGGTAGGTACACAAAACAAAGGGACAAACAATCCGCCTTAGATGGCATGCAAAAAATATATATGATCGTACAATAATTATACAATAATAATACTATCTTAAATCAATCGATATTATTAAAATAAGAATAAAATTTAAGAGTGATATCAAAAGTACAAATATTATTATTCATGTCAAATTATAATCACTGTAAATGTCAAACCTATAATATTGTGTCTGTTAAATATTCTTGGATGGTATAATAACATTTCCCAATAAGTAATTTTTTTATCTTATCTTTAAAATCCACAAGATTCATGCTTCTGTTGGCCAGCGACGCTGGCAATTTGTTGTATATTTTAGGCGCCATAATGAAAATACTATTCCCAAATAACGCTGTGGAATGTGGCTTATACAATAATTTATTTTTCCTGCGTTCGCTATCACTATATGTAAACAAGTGATTGTTTTTTTTGATAAATATCAGAACTTCATAAATATACAAACAAGGACAAGTTAGTATTTTCATTTTCTCAAAATACGGTAAATGTCACAAGTAAACACTTTGATTTAGTTTGTATGGAACAATAAACATGCTTTTTTATTTGATTTAATATTTTTACAGGATTCCTTATGAAATATACTTCTGCAGCCTTCAACATACGTACGAGTATTTCGTATTTCTGTTACACGTTGTATACTTCCCCAGAAGATTCCTACGTTTATGCATCAAATGCAGTGGGATTGAGAAAAAACAAAAATGTAGCATCACTATCTTTATGCTATGCATCTAACAGTGTAGTGTAGACAGATTTACATAGATGCACCTACATACACTGTTAGAACCTTATGTACTAACATATAGTTCACCTGGAGTTAAAAACTATGCGTTCCAGTGGGCAATTATGACGAGTGCCCATTGACCTGCACGCCCATGCCTCGTTTGCTTTGTCCCTTAGTGGGGCAAGTGATAGACAATTACACGGTAAAAATAACTTCAAAGTGGTTAAATTGTGTGCTTAACTAGATAGCCGAGGTGCCACTTTTTTACGGGTGATTAAAAGGAAAATATGTTAAGTACTGGGTGGAAATTTAAAAAAATATGTTGGGAGTATTTTTAAACTACTTACTGTTACAGTAATTTTATAAAATAATTCTAAACTTTTGATAACTATAATTTGATTTGAGTCAGATATTTTATTAAGTTAGTTAGCATTTTACCAAATGTGCAGATATAATTAAGATTATATTTCATTCATAGCCAATGTTCATCTCATTAATGTACCCATCAAAATACTATTTTGATTTGATTATTTTTGTACCCTATTTTGATATAAATATGGGTGAATTTTCGCTACACTTCAGTCTCGTATGAGACTCTAGACGATGCAAAGATACCACTGTGTCTTTTTATACCGGAGATTGCATTTGATATCCGAATTCTAGAGAATGGTTAAAGGGTATTCGCTCCAACCCTTAGGAGACGAGAGCGCAGGCGGGCAAGTCGACGCGGTATGTCGGGGTATATTGTGTAGAGTAACAGAAGAAAGTAGTGATGACAGATAAGACAGAATTCATTGTTGAAATGGTCACCAGCTTTACAACGTTTTTTAATTAGGTCCATGTTCCTTATTATTTAACGTGGCGTAGGGTCGTAATAGGAATGCAGTTTTTTGTTCTACTGACAGCATCTGTCAAATGTCAGAGCGTGACATAACACTGCGTAACTACTCTAATTGAAGACCTCCCTGGCGCAGCAGTGATCGCTGTGGTTTTAAGTGGGAGGTCCCAGGTTTGATCCCCGGCAGGGGCAATGCTTGGTCTAGTGGGCGGCATTGGCCATGGCTAGTTACCCCCCTACTGACAAAGACTTGCCGCTAAGTTATTTAGCGTTCCGGTACGATGTCGCGTAGAAACCGATGGTGTGGCTTTATATTACTGCCATATTCTCCTAACAGGTAAGCCCATTACCATCTTAGATTGCATCATTACTTAGCAGCAGGTGATATGGCAGTCAATGGTTGACTTGTAGTAAAATAAAACATGACTTTAAGAAAGGGGGTTAAAGTTTAAAGTTTAAAGAATGAAATATTTAAACTAGAAATTAGTAAGTTTAAGCTTTTTTAGAAGCACAATTAGGTTACTAAATCACGGTTTAAAACGGCGCAATCGGATCCAGAGAACTGTTTAAAATGGACCAAAATTTATATCTCTTATTTGTGTTTGTCGTGTGTGATATATACGATTCCGTGGGAGCTAGAGCGATTGCGGTCACGAAAACAGCGGATATTTTTTCTATTATTCACTTCGAGTAAGCTCTCTCATGCAGTCTCACCTGGTGGTAAGTCATGATTCAGTCTAGTAGAAGGCTATTCTGTGGGGTATGGCAGTTATATAAAACCCAGGTCACTTGACAGCACGTCTTTGCCGGTAGGATGGTTACTAGCCACGTCTAATCACCAATAGACTAGTCCAGTGATAATCCAGAAATTATAAGCTCCCTTATTGCTCATGTTGGGGCTCGAACCCGGGACCTCCCACATATAAGATTACTTGATGGTAATTAGAAATAAATCGCCTATAAACAGAGCAAAGCTTTGTAGGGCATGCAAAATGTCAATTAACCTGAGGCGTAGGTGTTAAACCAATTGGCGACCACTGCTGGACATAGGTCTTTTGAAGGGAGTTCCACAATACACGGTCTTGGGCCGCTTGCCTTCAGCGGCTCCCAGCTACTCGCCTGATGTCATCTGTCCACCTCGTTGGGGGCCGACCTACGCTGCGTTTACCGGTGCGGTCGCCATTCCAGCACCTAAGACCCCCACGTCCATCGGTTCTCCGAGCTATGTGCCCCGCCCATTGCCACTTCAGCTTCGCGACTCGCTGAGCTAAGTCAGTAACTCTAGTTCTTCTACGGATCTCCTCATTTCTGATTTGATCACGTATAGCTTTTTCCATCGCCCGCTGAGTGACTCTGAGCCTTCTTATGAGGCCCATAGGTGATGATGACGTAGGTGTTAAGACTCATGTGCCTGTGATTGCACCGGCAACCACGCCCTTCAAATCAGTACACGGTACGAGCCCTGTCACCTGCCCTGCTCTAATACTACTAAAAATCGCTTGCTGCTTTGAAGAAGCGGAGTTCAACCGCTAACTTCGTAGCCTCAGCCATAATAGGTGCCCATATATTAAACCAGCACCCTGTTTTAGGTAAGGCTGACAGGTTAGACCACAATCCAGTGCTGTTCCAATATGAGTGTTATTCCAAGGGGATAAAGCATATGCGTCACTGCTGCTGACTTAGTGAATGTACCTTGTCATAAGACGGGTTATATGTTAGGAGTATAACGGCGGTTGCGATAAAGAAAAGTATGAGTTATATGCGATTTGGTATGCGAGTGCCGGATCAAGTAACGTAGGTTTTGTGCTTTGCATTGCACTAAAGTGTATTGTTGTATATTTTACTGCCACTGTACCCAACGGCATCTTAAGTCAACTAACCGACTCATTTGTAATGTGAATTTTCTATAGTAGTAACTAGCTTATACCCGCGGCTCTGCTCGCGTGGAAATTTTAAATACTTTGCGAGGAGGAATAAGGACACCGATCGTGACTACAGAACAGTGCACTATTTCAGGACGCTTGTGTCTCCTTTATTCTGCGTCCTTTCAACTATTTCTATCTTCTTTCCGACTAGCGAAGGTTGGCAGTCAGCTTCGTAAATTCTTATCGATTTTTCGCGACGCGAAATAATTTTGCTGCACTCGTGATTCCAGTCTCTGATGTTACGAAGCCAGGACTACAAGTAAGCCCTTGACTGCAATCTCACCTGATTACAAGTGATAAGACAGTCTAAAATGGTAGCGGGCTAACCTGTTAGGGAGTATGGAAGTTATATTAAACCCAAGGAGCGGTTTCTACGCTACATCGTACCAGAACGCTTAATCGCTTAGCCTTACGTGCCGTCTCTGTCGGTAGGGTGGTAACTAGCCACGGCCAAAGCCTCCTACCGGACCAGACCAGGGAAAATTCAGAAATTGTGAACTCCAATTACCGGCAGGGGGAATCCCCGGCCGGAAACCGAACCCGGGAGGCAACATAGAATCACAGCGCCCACCGCCGGGAGGTCGTCAAAAGGAAGCTCAACTGCCTAATCGGTCTGTGGATGGGATGTTCGATAATGAATCGATCAAGTATAATAATAATAATAAATAAATAAAAAAAAAAAAAAAAAAAAAAAAAAAAAAAAATAAAAATAAAAATCCTTTACTTCGACCATAAAGTTGATCATAATTGTTAGTAATAACACACCTTAAAACTAATGTTAGTGATCTTATATCTATCTAATTACTTAATCCTAATACTATATCTAAGACAGGCTTGATTAGTCAGCATGTGCACCATATGACAATGGTTCAGGTACTGACAATCAAACCTGTCAGCAAATGCCCTCAGGATGGCATTGGAACTAGCCCTTACCCTGCGCACCAGGGATGTGCACCGCTTACGCATGGTGGTATAAAAGCAATCCACATGCGCATCCGCGAACATACCCGACGCGCTGCAGTAACGAGGCAGGCCCAATAGCATCCTGAATGCATTATTGTACTGGACACGCAGGGCATTGTACTGTTTCTGCGTGTAGTCCACCCACAGGCTACTCGTGTAAAAAGAAGTGCAGTAAGCTCTAAAGAGCGTTACTTTTACAGGAATAGTACAACGAGCAAACCTGCGAGCGATCATGTTCGCTCTAATAGACAATGCCCTGCGTTCTCTCTCTATGTCAGCATCGTCTTTCAGGTCAAAAGACACCAGATGCCCTAGGTATTTGAACTGAAACACCCTCTTTAAGGGGGTACCGTATAACTTAATGGGTGGTACGTTTGAGGGCACTGGTTTCCCTTTGGCCTGAAAGACCATGCATTCGCTTTTTTTTACATTATACGTTAACCCGTGACTGCGAGCGTAGCTTTCACACATGCTTAACAATTTAGCCAAGCCACAAACAGAAGCACTGAGCAACACCATGTCATCTGCGTAACTGATGTTGTTGAGACATACTCCGTCAATATGGCAACCAACATGCGTAGTGCTAAGCGACTCCATCAGTGCGTTGACATAAAGGTTAAAGAGCTTAGGGGAAGTTAAGCCCCCCTGTCGCACGCCGCACCCTAACCTATATGGCTGCGAATACGATTCAGACCATCTCACGACATATAATAATAAATAATTAATATATGATATAAACATATAATAATAAATAATAATAATAATAAATAATTAATAGTATCTAAATACTTGGACCTTGCTCACGAGATTACCGCCATGTGGAGTGTTGAGTCGACCGTTGTTGTTCCGATCGTCGTTTCAGTCAATGGTCTTCTCGCGAAAAGCTTCAACCAACATCTCAAGAAGCTTTCGCTTGGTTGTTGGATCAAGGGTCGGATACAGAAGGCAGTAGTCCTTGAAACGGCGCGTATTGTGAGGAGGTTTCTCACTTTGGAGCCCTGACCACCGGTTGCTTGGGCATTCAAAAGCCCCGCAAGCGGAGGGTGGAAGTTTTTTTTTTTATAAATTTTTAATAGTGTTTTTTAATTTATTCTTAAGCATTGTTAATAATAATAATATAATAACAATAATAATCTCACAGACATAACCAAGTCGCCAACATCATTCATCAAAAACTGGCACTCAAGCACATGCTTACACAAAACACTAACACACCTTACTATAAATATACCCCTCAAACGATACTAGAAAATACCACATACAAACTTTATTATGACCGCGCTATTCTTACAGATAAGACCATACATTATAATAGACCAGATATAATTCTACAGGATAAATTAAGAAAAACCACTTACCTCATAGATATTGCAGTTCCTAATACCCATAATATTCAGAAAACAGTAAGTGAAAAAATTAGCAAATACACTGAACTTAAAGAAGAAATTACAAGAATATGGAAACAAGCCAAAGTGTATGTGGTACCTATCGTTATCTCTACTACAGGGGTTATTCCCAATAACCTTCTACATAGTTTAAAAATATTAGGTCTAGAAGAAACTCTCTACATCGGTTTGCAAAAAGCTGCCATTTTAAATGCATGTAGAATAGTAAGAAAGTTTTTGCAGGTAGACGAAAGCATAGATTTAACATAAAAATACAGTATAAAAACACACCACATCCTGCATTTACTTGGTTAAGGCCCGTAAATGCAGTTGAAACCAGCCAAGAGCTGAGAAATACAAACACATCCAAAATAATAATAAAAATAATTTATTCACACGATTATCAAATAGTTACAGAAAGCATAGCTTAGTACTATGTTTGGTTGAATCACTGGTATCTAAACTGAGTAAAAACTCGTACTATAGATATCAGTGCTAAGTATCGCCGATATGCCATGTTTTCTCCGTTTCAGAGATTTCATGATTAAAAATAATATAGCCGTCCCAGCTGTTGCTTACTATATAACCTTTCGATATTACCTCCACAAAAACGTCTGAACTACAACCCACTATATACGACCTATGTAGGTCTCAAAAAACCTATTTTTAGCAATACGCCATGTTTTCCCAGTTTCGGAGACTTCAAGAGGTAAAACACTTTAGCTGTCCCAGTTTTTATTTTATAAATACCTTTTAATAATAGCTTCACAAACGACAAATCACTATTTGTAGACATATTTTTTTTTAATCCTTTATAAGTTTGCCATTGAAGATGGCATAAAATTGACAAATCCTTCCCCTTTTATAAGCTATACAAAACCCGTACGCACCTCTAATTTTACTAAGTTATGTGCGTTTTAAGTAATTAACTTGCTTCAACAGTGAAGGACAACATCGTGAGGAAGGTGACCTGAGAGGTGGACATAATGTTCTCAAAGGAGTGCGGAGTCCACCAATCTGCACTGAGCCAGCGTGGTGGACTACGGCCTTAACCCCTTATTTGTAGGAGGACAGCTCTGTAGTGAGCCGGTAATGAGTTGATATGCCGATGAATAGTTTCACAACCGCCTCTGAAATTCAAATTTGAAAATCGAAGGGTGCTCGAAAAGCCTATTTTCACCAATACACCGTATTTTCTCCGTTACAGAGACTCTAAGGTACACTCTAGCTGTCCCAATTTCTTACTACGTACCTTTCAATGTTAGTTTGGTACAATCTATTGGGTACATCGTGATGTACTTAACTGGCTACAATCTTGAATTTCACGCTACTAATTAGAACTCAGTCGCAACCTTATCCGCAATCAGTTCAACATTACCTTGTCCCAGTGAGACATCTACTTTGATAGCGGCAAGGCACAGGGTGTAGCGGGAAGATAAGAACGCCAAGTATGTAAGCTCATAACTCATGGCTTAAAACGGTGAACGATGAATGGTAAAAGAAAACCTTCTATAAGTAAATTTAGTTTTTCAATTTGATTAATAGTTGACTGTAGTATTATAAGCTGTTTAATAAACAATTTTAATGACATTTTCATGAATTTCATATACGCAACTAAAGTTAAGGAGCTTACAATAATGTCATGGTATTCTGCAAATAATTAAATAACGTGCTTAAGAGACAAAATATTTCAAAAAGGTATTACGATACGCATCTAAATATTTGATGTAACGTCTCTTGACAAAACAGGACATCAGAAACACGCCGACTGAAAAAGCAGGAACAAAAAATAAATATATTTTGTATATCTCATGATATTTTCGCCAATTTAAATGTTTGAACATTCATTTCAAATAATACTAATACGCCTTCGAAGCGACATCACATTGCGAATCTTTGAATATGCAAAATCTTGATTATTCTATCTTTTACATTAAATTTCCGCAAAAGTTTAAAAGATGTGAGTGTACAAACAGGGAAGCAACTTGTTGTATTATGCTATATAAAGATCATCATCATATCCGTTCCACCACGCTGGCCCAGTGCGAATTGGTGGACTATATAAACATATAAAATTATAATTATAATGAAACCCTTATCACTTAGACCACAACCTAGTATCTCCCTAACAGATGACGGCACGGAAATATAGCTGTCCAAACAGACAAGATCCCTCGCTACACATTCATCTTGCGAGTCCCGCTAGAGATACAAGGGGCGGGGGAGGCAGGGCGGGTCGCGATTAGCTGGCTGTGCATATCTTTGATTATTGATGCGGATTTATACAGATTTCTTGTACTTTGCAGCACGAAGAAAATCATATAGAACCAAAAAAAAACTAATTAATGAAATATACAGATTTTGTGGCAGAGCGACTGAACACTGAGGGTTCGCTTCCGAAATTTTCATTTGGGACATATTTGTTAAGTAATGTATTTTCTTGCAGAAACATCTCAGAGGTAGGAGATTGCACAGTTTGCCGACATGCCCCCAAGATCTTGAAAAGCCATCGTTTCGGTTTTTCTCACTTCATCATCATCATCATCATATCAACCGATAGACGTCCACTGCTGTACATAGGTCTTTTGTAGGGAGTTCCAAATTCCACGGTTCTGAGCCGCTTGGATCCAGCGGCTACCTGCGACACGCTTAATGTCGTCTGTCCACCTCGTTGGGGGTCGACCAACGCTGCGCTTACCAGTTCGGGGCTGCCATTCCAGCACCTTGGGACCCCAACGTCCATCCTTTCTCCGAACTATGTGCCCGGCCCATTGCCACTTCAGCTTCGCGACTCGTTGAGCTATGTCGGTAACTCTGGTACTTCTACGAATCTCCACATTTCTGATTTGATCGAGTAGAGATACTCCGAGCATAGCTCTCTCCATCGCCCGCTGAGTGACTCTGAGCCTTCTTATGAGGCCCACTTCAGAGGTTCTCACTTATCATGTGACAATAGTAGCTTAAAGCCACCAACACGCATTGGAGCCGCGTGGCGGGCTTAACCTCTCAAAACCTCACAACTAAGGAAAGGGGCTAGAAAATAATGATGCTGAGTTGTTTGCGCATATACCTTTTAGGGTGATAAAAAATTTAAACAAAAAAAAACGCTATAAGAATCACAGAAGTTTCGAAATTCTGAACATTACTTAGCTTAGTAATTAATACCTCTCGCATGCGCTGCATTCCTAGTCTCTACTTCCTAAGTATGACGTAAGAAATGCGATGTTGGTACGTGAAAGATGGACAAACCAACATGCAATGGCAAAGATAGCCTATACCAGTCAAAAAATAAATGGCTCACTCCAAACCGATTCCCAGAATTCAGCACCTAGGCAAGGCTGTCCGTATGTTCGAAGTGACTCGACCGTCGCGTCGGTTCGAAATGCAGACTCTACAAAGAAGAAGCTTGCAAGAATCCAGCAGTTGCTTTTTATTTATTCCACTACAAGTTAGCCATTAACTGCCATCTCACCTGGTGGTAAGTGACGATGGTAGTAATAGTACCAGAGAGGGCGCTGCTGCCCGTAGTCTGTTCTTAATTTTCTACATCGCCATCTCGCCCCAAAGTAAGCGTAGCTTGTGTTACGGGTACTAAGATGACTGATGAATATTTTTACGAATACACATAAAATACTTAAAATATAGATAAACTCCCAGTCACTGAAAAACATTCATGAACGTGAATGTTCACAAACATTTTGCAGACTTGGACTCAGAAAACTGGATTGCTGCCCACCGCGCCAGTTGACCATCAAAATTATACATGTGATATTCTCTTAGTTACTTCGTACGACACCCTCGAGAAGTAGAGGGATAATGCCATCTGTATTCTGATCTGATGTCGCTACACTGGCATTAAATTAAATTCTCACCCAAGACTTTGTTTCAGTGACATTGTTATCTTTTGTCAATGTATGTACCTCACAAATATTTAGCAGGTATAACTTATACATATACGCGGTACGCCTGACGTGTAGCGATAAACCCGAGTTTAATTAATACCTTGTAAATCCGTTGATTATATTGAGGAGTATATTACAATCAATATTAAACGCGTAATATCATTGATAATAAATATTAACACTTAATATCTAGGTACTTCATGATCTGTCAATAATTTATCGGAGTTTTTAATATTGTGGAACATTTTTGAACATTAAAAACCTTCTATTGATAATTCTTCTTCTTTTTTTTTAACGTTAATAGACTAGCGCCTGAACGCAATCTCACGTGATGGAAAGTTTAGATGAGGTCTTAGATGGGATGGGCTTACTTAGAATATGACTATTCACTCTTGTTTTAAAGATACCCAGGTTGTAAGAATTAGGAAACACAGATATCGGACGGGCGTTCCAAACCCCAGCCATGCCTATAAGAAAAGAATATGCGTTTGATATTGACAGCATATTATTCATTGTAAAGTCAACATCTTCTGAAGATGCTTCGGTTTCGGAGCGAAACGTGCGTACAGGGTACATTGCCAATGATCTGTTCTGTGTGGAGTATACGGATTGAAACAATTCTAAATAACACCATATATTATCTCAATAAATTATGGATTTCCGCAAAGTAACGCCTGCTTCTATCTGATATCTAATAGGCGATAAGAGCGCCTTTGCGCATTTTATATATATATTTTTTGTTTTTGTTATTTATTGTGTTCTCTTTTAATTTGTGCAATAAAGATTTCATCTATATATCTACTTCGCTTGAATTTTTTATGATAATGCCTAATGTTTTCTGACCCCTGAACTACCACTACGCAACAAAACATATCGCTGTCTTGCTCCGGGAAAATCAAAAAAGAATGCAGTTCAAAAACAGTTCCGGAATTTAAGCTCAAAATAAAGCATCAATGTTGTATTTAGATTTGATTAAGCTATTGAATTTGAAAATAAAATTTTTTGATTATTCATGAGAAAGCTCAATGAAAGCAAATATTATTACCTATTTAAATTTAAATGATTTCGAAACAAACAATAAATTTATAATAAATAATAAATAGATACACCACGACAAACACCATCTAGCCCCAAAGTAAGCGTAGCTTTGACAATAACATAACAGTGAGTCATACATGAGTTTTAATCCCAAACTTCTTCAGTAACTTCGTCTTCGCCGTAAACAACTTACGTTCGCATTTTCTAATAATATATTGGAAACCTTCGCGAAATGTCGGACGCACATATGCTCAAAATGTCGTGATATTTGTGCAAAAGGTCCCCAAGCACATAACCTACATAAACTCGCTTTTGTTTGGAACTTCTAAGGTAAGGTAATTTTGACAAAAATACATTCACGTAATTCTTCCATTGTATAGGCAGCGAGTGCTGCTAAAGAGATTTAAAGAACTTAGACCATTAATGATGTGTGTAGTTCTTTAAAGCGAAAAAATATATGTTATTCTTGACCACATTCCTGATTATATGGTTGTCAACTTTACACGACTCATTTAAAGATGCGATTCAGTTAATTACGATCCTTATTTATTTATTAAAATTTTGGTATAAAATTAAATATACTAATAATTTTTATAATATAATTCCTTGTTTGGTAACTATGACATAGCTGTATAATAAATACAAATTACTCAGTATTTTGGTGGTTCCGAGAGATTTGGTGGATGCTCTACATTATAGAGAACTCTTAAGCATTTCCTCATGATGTTTTCCTTCACCGTTAGAGCAAGTGATGTTTAATTTCTTAAAACGCACATAACTCCGAAATGTACACGCACACTGCAAATGCGCGATATTTACGATTTTAATACGAAAATTTTTTTTCATTTATTGATTCCAATAACTTTTAACAATTCGAAACAATAACTGAGTACCCATTTTGATTTTCTTTTTCTACATTTCACGGGCTAAACGTTATCCGTCGGAGTTATTTTCGCTCGAAAATAACATAACTAAGCGAAAGTATAACTTCGCATCTACAGCGCGACACGTCTCCGAAAATATAATGAGTTAACTTTTCCAATTATTATAGTTGTTGTTAGCGAAAAAAATAAGCAACAAAGTTTAGATAGATCTACGAAAGTTCTATTTGTACTCACAAAGTTTCGTTCGTTTCACGTAAACGTGTAAAACGTTAGGCTATAAATACAAAGGTAGGTAAATTATGAAAATTATCACTCCGTGAAAAGCAGGAGAATCTGTGTAATTTATAATTTCTTGATACCTTATGCTCCACACCAAACAGATCTTCGGCAATGTACCCTCTACGCACGTTTCACTCCTTGACTTCACAATGAATAATTGTTAAGACCCAATACAAAGGTATCCAACGACAGTGTATAATTTATAATTTATATACTAGGTACGACAACGCACACATCGCCAAAAAGTAAGCGTAGCTTGTGTTATGGGTACTGAGGTGACAGAGCTGATCCGGAGGCTACCGCGATGCTTTTTTCTGCCGGTGAGCATCATTGTTGCATGTGGAACACAGCAGTTCCGGTCAGAAGAGCGTGGCAGCCAGTAAAAATACCGGCACATAAGTCTTAACGCCTACACTAAAAATTCTTTTTCATCCTATCCCATAGGACCTCTGCATTTTGCACAATAAAAGGTACCATATGTCACTCTCGGAATCATAAACCATCTATATAGTAATAAAAATTGTCTCGGCTAGGGCAAAAAATCAAGCCCATTAGTTGGTCCGTCCGTCCGTCCATCCGTTGGGTACATCGAACATTAATAAGCCAAGATTCAGGGAAGGACATAGAAATGTAAAAGAAGACAAAAAATACAAATCCGTATTCCATACTAATATTACAGATTATAATATTGTTTGTGTAAGTTCGGGTGTAATTATGCAGATGACATCGCATAGCATGCATCCTGGAGATAGACATAAAATACTTTTTATCCCGCAGAAGCTAAAAGTTCACGCGGTTTTTAAAAGCCGAAAAAAGCTCGGACGATGTTACAATAACAGCAATAGATATATAATATAAAAAATCCCACGATCATTTTATCTGTTATTATTTTTGCCCCGTCCAAAAATTTAACTCAATTTGCATCCGTACTACGATGTAAATTTTACAAGATGGCACCCCCATAAACTTTCCCGCGCTAGTTTGACAACTAAAATTAGTACAAATATCTCTAAGCAGCGGGATTCCGCCGCCACAATTTATATTTCGAATGTATTCAATTTAATTTAAAATTGCGGAACGAGACAAAAGATGTTCGAATTTCGAACGAGGACTGATAAAACATGCGGTGAGTGAATGGGATAGGGTGAAAATTGGCATGGCGTCTGTTCAGGATGCCACAGACTATGTACAAATGGTTGATTGTTAAGAAAAACACACGGGACACCGTGGCCGGGGCTTGTAATGCAATTAATATCAATTTGCGAACTCGAGGGGGCTCATATTATTTTATTTTCGAACCGACAGCGTTCCTAACTTAATAAATATTTTGTGTGAATGTTTTAGGTTGAAGAGGTCCTGAACACATTTTTTTTAATTTGTGCTCACTACGCCTAATCTGGAAATATTTTTTATTTGTTGAGCTACGTTTTATTGCAATATAACTTGCAATTTATCACTTCCTTATGGGATCCGACAGCAACCTTCTTCGTTACCTGTCCCAAGTAATCCAATCTGGGTAAGACTGTTTCACCGTTTCCCTCAATTTTCCTTCTGCGATACATTTTTTGTAACCATTCGTTATGCTGTTATTCTGAGTAGGCATTTCCGCATTACGAACCTTTTATTAATATCAATTGTAACAAGATTTCTGTTACTTTTTTGTGGAACGTAACTTAAATACTCACGGAAGCTTTGCAATGAAATAATATTGCAACTTTTCTCTTTTTGAGAGAGAGAGAGGTAGGTAGATATAAGCGTCAAGCAAAAGTCAAATAATAAAAACGTGAAACGTTGGAAAAAACGCCAGGACCCATCATCCACGAAGACATAATTAACAAAACATACAGAAAATGAACCGAGGAGAACGAACGAAGTACGGAAGAAATCTAATTATTTTCGCCGCCATGACAGCGAGTTTCCCGCGCTTTGGCGCGTCCAAAATGGCGGTCGAATATGGCGGGATGTCAACACTGCGATGTTATAAGGCGAGGACACAAACGTCGACAGACTCTAAGCCTTCGAGCCCTCTCTTATTTATATTTAGACAAGAAATGTAGCGCCAGGAAATTAATTTTCATTTTTTTGCGGCCGCAATATTTAGACGTGGCCTTCTTTTCTGTTGTTGGCGAGTATTTTTAAGCGCTTTTTAAAAGAAAATGCTTCTTGTTTACTCTTAAATAAAGAATGTTCTAATTAAAATAGTAATTTTTAGACACGACTAAACCTTTCACATTTAACTTTTTTTACTAACAACACTGATAGCTTAGTGGGTAGGGCGTCGGTTTCCCTCTCGGAGTGACCGAGTTCGATAAACTGCACGCACTTCTTACTTTTCCAATTTATGTGCGTTTTTAATTTAAGTAAATAAAATATATTTGACGGTGAAGGAAAACATCCGGCATGCTTGGAAGTTCGACCAGAAACTTTCAAAGGCGTGTGGAGTCTCCCAATGCGGACTTGACTAGTGATGGACGACTGCCTTAGCCCTTCTCATTCTGAGAGAAGATCTATGGCCTGTATTGGGGCGGTAATACAAAGATAATGACGATGGTGAAATTAATCAAGATTTTATCATCACTTATTGCAGTCCAGGGCATAAACTCTTCTTGTAGTGACAAAGAAAAGGTAGGTGAAGTGGTTCAACCAAACATCGGTAACAAGTAAAAAAACAGACAGACATTTTCGCGTTGATATGCATTACTATCCTGACTAATATTATAGATGCGAAAGTGTATTTGATTTGTCGTGTATTGTTCATTCCTTATCCTCCTAATTTATTTTAAATTATTTATTTATTTTATTCATTATTTTTGGCATAGCGTCAGCTGAAAAGACGGAAAGTTACATACGGATCGGAGAACACTATTCCCACGGGATTTTTGAAAACCGGGCATTAGTATTAGTGTAAATAGGGATTCTTGGTATACAGGGTGCTCGGTACTAAGTCATTCAGTGCGTCAGCTACAATAATATAGTATGAATATCACAACCGATCGCTGTAATGTGCCAACTTTATACAGGATACCCTTATATATTATGTGGCGTTGACGAACTTATGGAAATTAATACCTACACTATAATGTAATGTAAAGCAAGGAGTTTTTTTTTATACGATTACAATTTAGCGTTCTGTGATATCACCTGATGATGACGCGTTATAGTTGGAAGCGTGCTAACCACATGTGTGTTATGTGAAAACAGGTAAATACAAGTATGTCTTGGCCCTGCTGGTAATGAACCGCAGCTAAAGCCTCCCTGCTCAGACTAGACCAAACAAACCAGATCGTAATAAACCAGTCGGGAACAAACCAGACTGAACTAGTTCAGACTAGACCTGCCACTTAATAGTCTTAACGGATATTGTCAAAAATCTCAACTTAGTATTATTAATGAACTTGATGTTTCAAAAGTGCTTATATTAGGCCTACTTGAAATAAATATATTTTTTTAATGGTTATTTATCCTTCTTTTTCGCAGCAACTTTCGCAATTTAAAACATTAGTAAGGATGCTTATTAACATCGGATATTTTATATAGCACACCTTGACGTCCCTAAAGTAACGATAACGTCAGCAATATTGTAATAATAATAATAATAATAATAAAAAGTTTTTATTTGCTTAGAAGTACAATGTTTTTTCTAAAATTACCCTGGACCCCCAAACTAGGATATCCCGTGTCTTGGGGGCCAGTGTCTTCCCATATGTGCTGTGCCCGTATTTATTACGTATATAAGTGTGTGTGTTTATGTGTGTGTGCGAGCATGCGTGTGTGTGTGTGTGTGTGAGATTTGTGTGTGTGTGTGTGTGTGTGTGTGTGTGTGTGTGTAGTTTGTGTGTGTGTGCGTGCATGTGTGTGGGTGATTATTTATTATTTATTCAAATTAATATTCAATAAAATATTATACATATTTAGTAAATTTACCTTAACGAACGAATTATATTTTCGGTATCTTGATAATTTAGATGACTCAGCATATTCTTCAGTTTATTTGTAACATTGTAATTATTTAAATGTGTTATTTTTAGTTTTTTATTAATGTTTTTATATAAAAATGGCCCTAAGTACAAAAACTGACGCTGTGCAAATGCACTGTTTGTTCGAGGAATATGTATTGTAGGTCGACGACGGGGAGAAATTTTAATAGATTGGATTCGATAGGTCCTATGGTACCGTGTAATACTACGTAGGATATACAGTTGCCGTACTGTAAGAAGTTTGGATATTGTATAAAGTTCACTGTAGGAAATCTGCGGGGCTTAGTAAGTAATAATAGAGCTTTAAGCGACGGTAGTGACCCCTTAGGGAGGGTCATACAAACTGCAAGGTCTAACGTACCAGCATTGCTATCCATATAACAATAACTATGAAAGCATCTCAGAAAAGGTTAACCAAAACAAAAACTGTGAGGTTGCAATAACAAATGCCGCCATTATGCCGCCAAACGTTGCACTCCTTTGTATACTCTAAGCAAGCATGCTGTTAAGGCTCATTATGTCGCTCAGTAAAGACGACTATTATTATATATTTATCTACTCAAACTCATATTTAAGTATTTATGGTATATTAAGATATGTATAAGTATATTTATTTTTTAAATTTATCAATAGTATTTTTTATTCGTGTAATCTGGTTTATGTATTAGTAAGTAGATATTCGTATGTATGTACTAAATAGTGTACCCCATCTATTTGTTTTCTTTATAGTTTTTCTAATCCTAAGGTTTCCTGGCAGAAATCGCTACTTATCGATAAGAGCGCCTTTTGTATCCTGCTTCATTCTTCATCTGTTTTATCTTTTTTTTTGTCTCGTTTTTCTGAGTGGTGCACAAATAAAGAGTATAAATAAATAAATAAATAAATAAGCATGCTTAGAGTATACAAAGGAGAAAGGGCCGCTACGTTCTCTGTGCTACTGATACCATCAACTGCGATCACGCACAGTTCTTGGGAGCCGCTGGATTCAAGCGGCTTAGGACCGTGTATTTTGGAACTCCAGTAGTGACGTCAATCGGTTGAAGGGATGATGATGATGATTATTGGCTAGCCGTGCTAGAAAAGGATAGCACTATGTCAATTGAGTTTACTTCAGAGATTTGCGTACAACAAAATTGGCACCGTCGTTGTTTAAAAGTGAAACGTCTAAGCATAAACAAAACGATCTGCAAGCGGATCACGAACGAAATATTTGTTAACATTCAGGGGAACTGTGAGTCAAACTGAGAGGTTATTTGTTTCTTTACAGGTTAATGCCGGCGCATTAGTATTCTGTCGATTTGCCATTTATTCGGATCTGGAACCCGAGGTAAATCGTGTTTGGTTGGCGTTTCTGGATATACTTATTTTGGCATATCGTTTGCGCTATTTTTATATTACTTCCTTTCTTAAAATGTCGTTTATAACATTATTATATATATCCCAGGTCGGAACGCTAATTCTCTTAGTGGCACGTCTTTGTCGGTAAAGAGGGTGGTAACTAGCCACTATACCAGACCACTGGAAATTCCTAAATTGTAAATTCCAAAATGGCTTCTACCGGGGATTAAACAAAGAACCTCAGATTTACAACCATAGCACGTTTTTTTGGTAATTTTTTTAATTTTTTTAAGAGCAGTTGACATTTGGTTATTAACACCTAACTAACTAGCAAATCTAGCTACTAAAAAGAGCAAAATGTTTTTCTGTTCCTAAAGTCGCATTTTTTATGTCTCTTGTTATTCTTTGACTTTTCTATTTTTTTTTTAAATTTATTAGCTCTTCGCTGCGCCAGGGATACTCTTAAAAAATAAAAATTTTGAGGGTTTCTTTATAAGCTATTCCACTACAAGTCAGCTCTTAACTGCAGAAGTGTCTTTGTCTTTTAAAATAAAATAAACTCCTAAATTATATTCGATATTATTTAAAAACAAAGACCGGCCAATAAATACTACCAGCGTCTGCTAAATTCTATACACCATCTAGAAGTATGTAACACTTATAAATTTCGTTTGATTTCATCATTTCAATACAAATGTACAGGTTTAAATGAATATCATTTAAAAGCAGAGAATTATTTCAAGTCTCTATCTATATAATTATATTAAAATTGCGAAATTGTGTCGGTTTGTTTGTTTGTTACCTTTTTTTCGGCTCATCCGTTTAACTGCTCTTGAGGAAGTTTAGAACTTTTATCCCGGAAACGCTGCTAAAAATTACCTGCGTGATTATAAAAATTGGCACTTGTTTTTGTAATAGAAATAGAAATAATTATAAAGGCCTTAGGATACATTTTATCCCGAGAAAAGGTTTCTGCGGTATTTTCAAAAACCCAAATTGAACAAGGAACTTCTTATAAAACAGATTGCGAAACCAATAATTAATGTACTTATGAATTTACAAAACCTATTCAATTAAACAATGAACAACATAACAATAATACCATACAGATGATAAATGATAACAATTCTGTTTAAAAAGCTCACGGGGGCACAAACAAAATTAATGTTCCCAACGTCACTTAAACCAAGGTGTAACGGGGGCGAAGAGTAACGCAACCCTAACTCGGGGTGAAAAGGTAGTTATAACGTCCTGACAAAGTATCAGACCAGTTGGTCAGAAAATATATATCGTAACCAACAACGACATGCGTAAAAAAATATATTTTGTTCCATCTTTCGTTTGTTTTATATCGATAAATAAGATGGAATAAATATATATCAAAACGTCAATAGAATTTAATTGGCTTTTTTAAAGGGTTTTAGGCCTACTTAAATCTGTAAACTGGATAAGCTTGATTTATCAAGTACGTTGTTCACAAAACTATTTGTCTTTCTATTTATATCCAAACTGCAGTCACTTGGTTTTAGCTGTTTGTGCTAATCGTAAGAAATTAAATTAATGGTCATAAATCAAACACAACTGCATATCGTCTGCAAAAGTACAAAAGTAATTTGTAGGTTTGAGTATGTTTTTACAACATGATTCCTAAGGTTGTAATGTTGAATCTGCCAATGTATAAGTATAAACATTGTGTTAAACCATTTCGCGACAACAATTTTGCTTGGAAGCACAACACAACGCTTTCACAATTATTTTGGCTTGCGAGAGGCGAGTCAAAATAATAATTGTAGAAATGCTGATGCCGGAAAATAGTAACTGCTGAATTTCTTGCCGGCTTCTTCTTGGAACAATTACCTTCCGAAGGTGGATACACTACAAACAGACAGACTTGAGGTTTTTTTGCATCAGGCTTTCATTGGGTCTGCTTAAAATAAACAAATGTTGATTTTGATTTTTGATGATGATTGATGGCTGAAGAACTTTTATCATTAGATACTTTGAAGTATTTCTCTTAGATGCGTTGCTCATTGCCTGGTGGAGTAATGCACTAATGAAAGACCCCGGTCACTCAATCGAGTGGGGGAGGCATAAAACGTCCATTAGCAGCAATGCATTTATACCGTAACACTAATTATAGTGGGGCGAGATTTGAGACCGTGGCGAATTTCTTTTGTGACGATCGTGTATCGAATGTTGCCTACTTGTAACAGAGGGTTGTGCTGATGTTAATTCAAGGATTAATGGGTGGCATTTTGGTGTGATTTTATCGAATTTAGTCTTTATGGAAACTAGTTTTAAATACATTTACATTTAACATTATATTTTAGTAGCAGTAGAGTTTTTTGTGACAGAGAAAGTACTATAGGTATGTTTATTTCTGCCGCTAAGCAGCATAGTTAATGTTAATTCTTGATTATGCGGACGCAAGCTATCTTAACCTGACCGAGGACCAACTGAACAAACTTGAGCGTCTTCAAAATCTCGCTATTCGGTTCATATTTGGCTTACGCAAATATGATCATGTATCTGAATTTAGACTAAAGCTTAAGTGGCTCCCTATTCGTCGTCGCCGGGATCTGCATGTTCTGTCGCTTCTGTACTGTGTGTTATTTAACCCTAAAACTCCCTCTTACCTAAAGGAGAAATTTAATTTTCTTGGAGTGCAGTCAGATATACGTTCTTGTCGTACGCTGACTTTGAGCATGCCGTTTCATAAAACTAAGTTTTATAAGCATTCATTCATTGTTCAAGCTACTGAACTGTGGAATGCACTCCCAATAAGCATACGACAGTCAAGGTCACTAGACATATTCAAAAATGCTGTTAAAGCCCTTTATCTTGAACAATAAAGACGACAGTGATTAACTCTTACTCATATTTAAGTATGTTTTAGTATATATTAGTTTATTATTTTTTTATATTTATTATTATTAATATTTTATGTGTGTAATCTTGATAAGTATTAGTGTGTAATTGTTCGTAAGTATGTATATAATAATAATACACCCCACCAATCGGTTTCCCTTGGTTTTCCTAATCCTAAGGTTGCCTGGAAGAGATCGCTACTAAGCGATAAGGCCGCCCTTTGTATCCTACTTTTTAAGTTTATTTTTGTTGTGTGCATTGTTTTTTTTTTTACTATTTGTAGTTTACAAATAAAGTGTATAAATAAAAAAATAAATAAATAAATAAATAAATAGTTTCAATGCTGTGTTCCTGTCTGTAATTACAGAAACATCAGGCTTAATACCTACGCGTCAAATTGAAGGACACAGGCGACTTGTTGCTCCTTGCATTCCCTGTGAGGTGTTGTAACTGTATTTTTCGTTTAGTTTGAGGCGTAGGTGTTAAGCCTCAAGGCCCTGTAAAAAGACCAGCAACCACGCCCTTCAAACCGGAACACAACAATGCTGCTTGGCGGCAGAAATAATTGTGGTGGTAGTACTTCCCAGAAAAATGGCGGCAGAAATAATTGTGGTGGTAGTATTTCCCAGAAAAATGGCGGCAGAAATAATTGTGGTGGTAGTTCTTTCCAGAAAAATGGCGGCAGAAATAATTGTGGTGGTAGTACTTCCCAGAAAAATGGCGGCAGAAATAATTGTAGTGGTAGTACTTCCCAGAAAAAGCTTTGTCACAAAAATTCATGAAGGCCTATCACAGGCTCTTATGAAGCGTTCATACATATATGAAATGAAGATTTAAAGAAAGAGAGAAATTTTATATTTGTTTACATAATTGTAAGTGGTGACAACTTCGTTCGCCAACTTAAACCTAAAGCTACGAGGGTTCCTCACGCGACCTGGTATAAGAAGACACCACAACAAACTTAGCCGGGTAACTTTTTTGTTATCACCATTTCACAGTAAATAGTAAACATTCGACTACTACTAAAGTTGTAGAGCTAGCAGTGGATCAGCTGGGATAGTGATGATGAAATACCTTTACATTAATTAGAAACTGCGAGAGTTAAAAGCAACATGAAAACAAACTTTAGATGGTCGAATGCTTATTTTAACCGTGATTGCTCTCAGGGTAATTAAATAAGGGCCTGTTTATTTAGGCCTATTGGTTTTATCAAATGACCTTTGATAGGTATTCCAAGTTGAAATGGCCGTTGAATTATTTTCGTAGCGTCTCTTTGGGGAGGTCGAAGATGGTCGAATGTAAAGTAATACTCAACCAAAAATAGTAATACTCGTTAGTAGTAATAGGATACTTCATGCCGCGTTTTTTATCTATTATATCCATGCGAAGTATTTATTTTATACAACGTGTAACCGAATTACGAATAACTGTTGGAGGGTGTATAAGAATATTTAAAAAGGAATTACCCTGTAAAAGTATTAAATCAAAAGAAGCATATTTATTTTTCTATACAAAATAATTCAAAATATTCTTACTGTTTACTTATGACAACCCTATTCAAGATTAAAGACCGACGCGTGCATAGTACCTACGCTACGGCTAATAAAGTGACACGAGTCACTTGATTTTAATTTAGCATGTGTTGTTAGGGCTGTATTTGATTTCTTTCAGTTAATATTATAGCAGTGGTTTACTCGAAAACTGTTAGCGTTTCGGTTTCACAGATAAGACTAAGAGACAGTAAATAATTTTTCACAGATAAGTCTTAGAGACAGAAAAGTATACATAACTTATAATTTACAGATAAACACCCAGACACAGAAAAACATTTATGTTCATCACATATACATTTTCCAGCTGTGGGAATCGTACCCACAGCCTTGGACTCAGAAAGCAGGATTTCTATAATCCGTCCATAAGGCTGTCGATAATCTACAGATAGACAGACAGACTGGCAAAATATTTGGAAATTGTCATATGTACCATATATTTATAGTCACTTATTTTATATAGGTATCTGGTATATATTATATATAGATTAATAAACGTAAATTGCGTTTAACAGTTTATTTTAATCTTAAATATTGGTAAGAGCGTTTGTTAAAAAAAAACATCCGTTAACTAGGGCGTCAGTGGGCCCGCCTTATAATTAAGGTTTGGAAACCAACATCTGATGGGGGTATTCATTAATCAGGGCGACAGATTGCACCCCATGTTCCACAGATTGTTACTCATTAACCCCACTACCCCTTTAATACAACTGTTATCCATTATTTTATCCACTTACGAGGTCTTAGGTGCGATTTTCGGTCGGGTGAGTAACGGTTAAGTTTCTGACCCGATTCTTCTTACGAAATAAAAAACTATTTGTGACTACAATAAATAAAACTGGCCAAGTTCTGTACCGTAGAAGAAAATTTACTTTTGGGTATTTGTTACATTTTCATGCGAAGCTTAACGACAAGTTAAAAAAAAATCTATAAGTTATATTTTAGAATCTACAAGTCCTTAAAACGCCCTGTGATAAATTTTGACTTACAAGCTTTTACTACCTTTTACCTATATTTATTATAAATGTAAGAATGAAACTTATAACGACACTAATTACCGTAAAGGCCATGCCCGCGTGGAATGCGGGCTGCTATTCAGCGATGAACAGCCAGGCTGATTCTTTGCTCAAAAATCTTAAAAAATCTCCAGCCTTTCTGTCATCAGCACCATGTCTTTCTGGCATGAGGCAATCAACCGCGGTGGAGTTCCAAGTCGATGTTATGCTTCGTTTTAAATTTTAGTGGTTACTGTCTGCTTTGTCAATTCTAAGCATTATCCTGTCTGTTAACGTGCTAACTTTGGGCACAGTCTCTTTTCCTACGCTCTTTTCTCACAGAAAAGAAGTACTTTCCTTTATATTTTCTAACTCGGAGCGCATTCCCGCAAAATGTATCTAGTACTAAAAAACCTACACAACGAAATCTGTCTGTAGCATGAGTAATGAACCTCCTATCTGATTGTTTCCTGGAGCCCCCACTTGACGTGGGTTTTCAAATTTCCTTAATTATAAGTCGGGTTTGTTTTGACACCCCTAGTTTTGGGGTGCGGAGTTCGTTAGGCACACTATGGAGTAGGTTTCGTAATACATACAACATTGGTCCTCTGTCAGTATTTCGCCAGGAATGGTGAAAATATTGCTTGCATACAATTTCGAGTTTTTTGCTATGACGTATATATATATACTTACCGACGCATTCAGTTTAGGCTCACTTGTACTTCCATCGTCCATATCAAAATAAAATTGAACGTACCTGTAAAAAAATAAAAATACATTTGAATTTTTTTTTAAACAAAACTTCGTAACTCATTGCTGATACAATACAACCGTATGCATACAAAAACCTTCAAAGTAGATAATAGAGTGAATTTGTATGCTTCAAAAGGGATAATAGAGATAATATTATCTCATATGATATGAGCGACATTGATGACCTAACGTTTAACGTGCTTTCTCAGGCACGGAAAAATGACTGACTCCGAGATTCAGGAATTAAAATTCTTACACCCGGAAAAAACCATAGCTCAAAAAGGTGCTATGAATAAAAATTTGACAAATGAATATTCATAGCACATATTACACCGCCGCCGCCTTATGCCAAAAGGCAGCGTCGGCTACTGCAAAAATTCGGCTTGTATTGTACACCAGCTGTGTATTTTGTGCGTCGCGCTAAACATACAATCGACGCAATAAACAATAAAGTGATTCGAAAGATTTAGATTATTAACACTCAGCATTTCAATTTAACATTGTAATTTAAAATTGATGTAAAAAACAAGGGTATACTTTATTTGTAATTTCTCCTTTACTACGCAATAAAGATGTTTAAATAAATATAAATAAGGGTTCGAAATGAGTCAATAAAGTTGTATTTTATTTATTTCCACATACTTTCCAAAGTAGCCTGAGGGTGTACTGCAGGCGAACTATAGTCGGACATACTAACAACTAGACCAAAGGGGCAGTGAATGTTATACATAACATAAAAATAAGAATCTTTTGTAAAAATCTTTTTCGCAAGAAAAATCGCAATTTGCCTGAGTGCTAGATACTAAAATTTGTCCGCGAAAATTTTTTAAAGTATATTTTTCTAACAACAATACGCTGACAAAAAATGATGGAAGCAAGCGGAGTAGTCATTATAATATGTACCTACTATGTTTTTAGGTCATGGGTCGTGAATTGTATTCTTTTTTAATATAATCTTTGAACTAGTGGAGGAGTTTCGTGACAGAGCGTAGTGGAAAGCGGAAAACTATCGCCTATGTACAGAGCAAAACTTCGTGAACGAATACGCCCTTCAAAGACCGGCCTCTGTCCACTAAACTGAGGCGTAGGTGTTAAGCCTTTTTTTATATAGTAACTAGCTGACCCGCGCAACTTCGTTTGCACCAAATGATTACAGGTTTTGATATCTTAAAAAAAACCTAGAAACTAATTGCAGCGCCATCTACCAGGTCTAGTTTTATTCCCAAACTATACATATAAAAATTTGCCAAATGTGTCGCCTTTTATACCTTTCCTCCCTTTTCACTTAACAATTATTCATTGTAAAGTCAATATCTCCTGAGGATCCTCCGGTTTCGAAGCGAAACGTGCGTAGAGGGTACATTGCCGAGGATCTGTTTGGTGTGGAGTATACGGATTGAAGAAATTATAAATTACACCATACAGATTCTCCTGCTGTTCGCGGAGTATAGCAAATTAAGCTTAATTTTCATAATATATTATGGATTTCAGCGGAGTAACGCCCCATTGGCAAGACAGTTATAGGCTATTGATAACTCCTAATCTAAGGCATTTAGAATAAGTTGAATATGTGAAGCCAGTCAGCTAGTATCTACATAGGTTTTGTTCAAAGGAGTACGGACATCGTAGACAACGTTTTCAATTATAAATCCGTTGAACTCTCCCAATGTAATTGGCCCTTAAATGGAAATTGAATTTAAAATCCAAACACATTTGCACGTGTTAATCCGACATACGAAATAAAGCAAAAAAAAAATCCAACCTGTGCAATGGTGCGTATTCAAAAGATAATTAAGGTAGATATAAAATAGAATATTCGATGCAACCAATATCCGGCGTCCGGTCGGTGCCGACGCCATTTTGTTTTTCATGTTTTTGGTCGTTTCTTTGTTTGTGGACGACTGCCCGCCGGGTTATGAGTAGTTTTGAAAAATAAATGAGCTGGTGTTTAAACAGAATACTGGAATCTGTGTCTAAGACCTAAACTTTCTAGAAATTGTATGTACTTATATACGAAGTGCCTAGTTAATCAAGGTCAATTACGTATCAAAGGTGTCCCGGAGAGCACGTTAAGTTGTTGAACTCGTATTGGAGCAACGTCTAGATGAGAGGGTCTAAGTCTTTAAACCCTCTCACCTTTGAGAGGTCTGTGGGACAAGTATAGAAACAATTGGTAGTTTACGAGCTTCTAATTTTTTTGAAGCCAGAACTACGATCAAGTCGAATATGCTAATAACTAAACAAACTATATAAAATAATTTGGGTATGCAGTGCTTTTGTGCATGTATGAAGTGCACGCCACTGGGATGATGAGGGGTGTTGACAAAGTCACACCGAACAGCTTAAATTATGATTTCGCTGCGATAGGCGTGCAATGCATCGCCCTGACGGATTGTCTGTGAATGGGGACCTTAGAAGTGTCGTGTGACCACCCAAGCAGTCCCGCATACATGCGATTATGCTAGCGGTTACCGACCGCAACGGGGATTTTATTGGTTCAGAACCGTCTCGGGTTACAGACAACATTGTTTTTTGCTACTGTGCAACGGTTTTACTAAATAAACCTACATGTATAAGCAAATGACGCTTACCACAGATTAAAAAGAAAAAAGGGCGCGCTCGGAACCCTAGACGTTTAGCTCTGGCTATAATCTTTCGTTCAAATAGTTCGTACAGTTTCAAATCGTATACAGACATTTCAATTTCATTTATTAGTATTGTACCACCAAGGGTTAAATTAAAATATTTAAAACCACAATTCTTTAAGTAACTATAAAAATATTTTTACATTACAGTAACTATAAAAAAATATGCCGATGCACTCATCGGCACATTTTTTTCTGTTGACACTTGAAAATCGTACCCAAAACCCTTGGGTTATATGCCAAAGTGGTTGTTACTACGTCCTTGTATGGTTAGACTATCGGGTTAGGCCTTTCTTTTTTAAGACCGAGTTCGAGCCCTGGCACCACTGACTTTTCGGAGTTATGTGCGTTTCAATTAAAGCAATTTAAACATCGCTTGCTTTAAACAGGTGAAGGAAAATATCTTGAGAAACCTGCTTGCCTAAGAGTTCTCGATAATGTTCTCAACAATCCACACTTGGCCAGCGTGGTAGACTACGGCCTATAGCCTTCTCATCCTGAGATGAGACTCATGGCCTGTTGTGGGCCGTTGATGGGTTGATGATGATGATGACGATGGTTAGAATTTGCCATTAAGCTAAGACCAATAGATCATAACCCATTGAAGAATGTTGAAAAATCAGGGTTTTTTTTCCTTCTAAGAGCTTCCCGTTTGAAGGTAACTCCAGTTCTTCTTTCGATCTCCTCATTCCGTACGCAGGGTACGAAATGGGCCGGTAAAGGGTAAATAATGATTGGACTTTATTTCAAGACTAGCGGTCCCTCGCGACTTCGTCCGCGTTTAAGTCAACCTTAAAAGACAGACATATGCTGCTGACTTTTTTTAGAACTATTAAAGAGGAACAATTTTGTTATACATAATTCTATCGAAACTTTAACGGTTTACGCAGCGCACTTAGCAGAGGCTACGCAAATTAAAAAAATTAAAATGTTTTTTTTTATGTAGACTTTATCACCTTTACTTATGAAGCGTTCATACATTTAACGTGTTACACTAATGTTAGTGATGGTGATAGCTGCCTTCATTAACATAAAATTAAAACTTGGAGGATTCTAAACGCGCCCTGGTCCAAGAAGCAAAAGCAAGGTCCCAAAACAAATTTAGCCAGGGTTTTTTTTTATTATCACCATCTCATACTCGAGTTAATATTGAGCTATTAAAGGGGGAAAAAACCCCAATTTTGAAACATTCTTCAATGGTGCAATACTTATATTGGTCTGTAGCCTATAACCTTCCTCTATTAATGGAATATCCAACACTGAAAGAATTTTTCTAATCGGACTAGTAGTTACTGAGATCATCTCGTTTAAGTAAACAGACAAACCAAAAGTTTATATATAAGTATTAGATTTCTTTTCAAGTTCTCTTTTTAAAAAAAATCTCAGAAGTTTTCATAAATCAAAGGATTTTCAATATTAATACATAAAAATGCTTTATTTTTATTTGTACATGGAAATGAAGTGGAAAACAGAAAAGCATTGCGCATTTTTACATCTTCATCAAGTGATATCGACTTTCAAGCTTTGTACGATTTCAGCATATCGCATTGTATGCTATGTTTAATTTTACGACCCATTCATTGGACGTTCACGTATGTTCAGCTTGCAGAGATATTGTCATAAAATACTAAGTAGTTTTAAAATATAATAAAGCCTTCTATTTCCGAACTTATTTACTTATTATTCACGTAGTACTACAACAATACACAAATCGCCTTAATATAAACTTTGAACTCATTGAGTGACACAAAATAACAAAGTTTTTTTTTTGTTTATTGTTATTAGGTACACAAAACAGGTAATAACAAAAAGTAGATCTAAATATAAGTAATAACAAGTTTTATTCTAAGCTACAACCCAGAGTATGTGTACACAACTTGGAATTAAATTAAACAGAAAGTAAAGATAAAATTAAAGTTGAAACAAAAAAGAAACACTTAAATAATAATATATATATATTATTTCCCTAAAGATTATGTGGAATAGTGCTTAATAATTTGATTTTTAAAAATATCACACAAAAGACTGACAGTGGCTGTTATATTTGCTTCTTCGTTAAATACTTAATTTACATTTCATTTAAGTAAAGGTAGTTTTGTTTAGTAAAAATAATTTATTTGTTCGCCTTTTTGGTTGGGATATGAGCGAATAGTATACGCGGGCGATGTCGTGAGTAGTAGCTTAGTATTATCAAACGTTACGTTGACTGTATCACAAAATGCACTTTACGTCTGAATCTAACTATATTGGATGTGATCTTTAAGGATCAAGGCATTATATTGAAATTCAATATTGCCGGAGAATCCGTTATGCCATCGTCAGTCAATCCCCTCAAATGTAAAGTCAATCGTTCGATTACGGATTCGTGATAGAATGCGCGATTGGGGGATCAATATTGAGTCGTTTTTAATGTGCTAGCTATATTTCGGAGGGCTTTATAGGCCCTGCTGTTATATTATCGCAAGTAAAAGCGTGTATAGGTACGTTATATTAAGCCCACACTCCTAATCGGCTTCCATGCGGTATCGTAATGGCACGCTATGTCGCCTAGTCGTCTTTGGACGGTGGGGTGGTAACTAGCTACTACCGACCACAGAAAATTCAGATATTATAAATTCCCAAAATACCCTTGCCGCAAGCTTCGAACGAACTACATCGGTAACTCTGGTTCTTCCACGGTTCTCCTAATTCCTAAACTTCATCAACATCACATCAATGAATTACCATGCATTTTGGACAGCCGGCTGGCGCAATGGGCGACCCTGCTTTCTGAGTCCTTGGCCGTGGGTTCGATTCCCACGACTGGAAAATGTTTGTGTGATGAACATGATTGTTTTTCAGTGTTTGGGAAATAATAATTATTATTTATGTCTGGGTGTTTATCTGTATATTATAATTATGTATATGTATTATATTCATTAAAATATTCAACAGCTATCTTAGTACCCATAACACAAGCTGAGCTTACTTTGGGGCTAGATGGCGATGTGTGTATTGTCGTAGTATATTTATTTATTACCGGCCTAATACAGAGCACGGGTCTCCTCCCGCAATGAGAGGAGGTTTAGGTTGTAGTCCACCACGCTGGCCCGGTGCGGATTGGTGGACGCCACACACCTTTGAGAACATTATCTAGAACACTCGGCCATGCAGGTTTTGTTCACGATGTTTTCCTTCACCGTTGAAGCAAGTGATATTTTAATTACGCAAAACGCTAATGATTTAGAAAAGTTAGAGGTGCGTGCTGGGATTCGAACTCGGCCCCCCCAAAAGTGAAGTCGAAGATGACGACCACGACCAGTCTGTCACTAAGACTGTAACGACTAAGAAGAAGAAGACTGCGATCACCAATCCGAGAGGCTTTTAGTCCAGCAGTGGACCGTTAAAGGCTATCGAAGATGATACTAGTAATATGGACTATTCAAAATTCAAAATTCATTTATTTCAAGTAGGCCTAATTAATAAGCACATTTGAAACGTCAAGTCAGTCTGTTTGTAGTGACTCTAACACCGGTTCGGAAGGCAGATTCCACTGAGAAGAGCCGGCAAGAAACTCATCAGATTGCTCTTTTCCAAAATCATTTTAAAGTTTAACAATCTTTAGAATTTTTCTGTTTTTTGAGAGATGAGAGCGTAGTGGCCTGCTTCCAAGCAGCCTTGTCGTTAAGGAATTCATCAATCGTATAGTAACCACTATTTTTTAAATGTGTTTTAATATATTGTTTAAACTTTGGTAAAGGTAGATCTAACATTACCTTCGGTATTATGTTTTAAAAGCATATCCCATTCCCACAAAGGATTTTTGTACTTTTCTCAGACGATATGCAGATATCACTATTTTTATGTCCGGACACAAATATTAAGTTGCATTCAATAAATATTTGAATTTAGAAGACTATCAAAATGCAATTCCAATTAGTACGTAAAACTCATAACACAATAGCGGAATATTATACAGAGCACAAAGCAACAGTCTAAATATTATATACCAAACAGTTATAATTGCGAACTAATGTATTAGAGAAACAGACGGCTTTGTACAATGTTGCGGTTTATTAGCGTATGCGGCTTAATTTAGTGCTTGCGAATAATGCACGTATGTATGGGTTTGTATGGATATATCCGTCCCCAACGTCCATCGTACGTCCGTCGTGGTAGCCACGTGTTTACGACACGTGGTTACGACGATGGACGTAGGGGTCCCAAAGCAGTAGCGTGCACAGAGGGTATGCAGATGATACAAAATGAAGAAAATCTCCAGTATGAGATATAAATACTTGAGGATAGGCTTTTAATAACTCTTACGCGGGTTTTCTCACGATGTTTTCCTCCACCATTGAAGCAAGTGATACTGTTATTTTTTAAAACGCACATAACTTAGAAAAGTTAGAGGTGCGTGCTGGGAATCGAACCCGAAAGTGAAGTTATAAATGCAAAAGTTTAAAAAGATGTATGTATGGATGGATGGATGGATGAATGGATGGATGGATGGATGGATGGATGGATGGATGGATGGATGGATGGATGGATGGATGGATGGATGGATGGATGGATGTTACTCTTTCACGCAAAAACTACTGAACCAATTTAACTGAATTTTGGAATGGAGATAGATTATACTCTGCGTACGAAGCCGCAGGCAACAGCAGCATAGTGATTTTTTTTATAACATTGCGTCGCTACCCTTTGCAATCTTAATTAACTTCTTTCCCTTAGGGTTGTCTGGAAGAGATTGCTGTAGTAATATGGACCAACATTAGTTTAAATTTATTAAGTATCTATTTCTGTTGTTTTGTTTATATATCTATATATTATTATACGACTTCGGGTTCAATTATTAAATTGAATTGGGATACATGGATGCTTGAAGTTTGTACCTTTATACGTATTTACACGTTACAAACTTGGCAGAAACTACGTGACACGTACACAGTCTCTACACTGTTCAGCTTCGCTACATTCCACGATCAGTACTTCTTCCACTATGTTGTCTATTGATCTCCTAAGCGTTTCTGATATCCTAGTAAGCATTTGTGATAGGCAGCGTTTCGAAAGGGCCGTGTTCCCCAGCACCGCTACCTTTTGGGAGTTATGTGCGTTTCGAGCAATTAAATGTCTTGATTTAACGGTTAAGGAAAACATCATAAGTATTGCTGGGATATTTTTTTAATGTCCGCAAAGGCGTGCCAAGTCTAAGAATCCGAAGCAGGCCAGCGTGGTGGAATACGACCTAAGTCCTTCTCAATCTAAGACCCTGTAGAAGGAACGTAATGGGTTAATAATAAAAAACTTAAAAAAACTTTATTTCGGCCAAAAATAGTTTGTACGCAGAGTTCTAGATTAAGTATATAAAAAAAGAAAAACTTTGCGTTTATGATTTATATAGAAACAATACTTCTTAAAACATAAGATTTGGTTGCTGGTGCCTTCATCAGATTTCACAGTTTTATAAGTACCAGCGACCTTTAAACCAAAAATAATACCTGCTTACATAATAAATGAGGTTAGTAATTGCAATAATGAATATAATGGATCTCGTTATGTCAGTTCTGATCACCTAGATGTGACCTAAAGGTATTCTTAGCATTGCTTATTTATTTCCAGTTAAGTGACTCTCATTTTGTCATCTTGTATCTTATGCCTTATCTATGACGGAGCTTGGCTTGGTGTTTTTGCTCAAAAAGGATACGAAGGCATACCATGGGATCTTCAAAATGCGCCGAAGGGTTCAACTGTCATATTTGCGGTCGTAAGGTTCGTCTCTCAAGACGTACAAGCCATTGTTGGCGTTGTGTTGTAAGTGACTCTAAGCATTTGTATTGTTGCATCACGTTGTAAATTTCTAAACGATCATAGTATAGCTTTTCTATTCCCCTATTAATTTCCGAACGTTAATACCACTAAATACAATACGAATGCTCAAATACGATATCAGCGCATGTGGTTGTAATCTTCGTGCCATATGCGAATCGAATTGCCACTTTAGGTGAAAATGTGTTTGCGATATACAAACAAATATAACTCTTACTCCGTACATATTAAGATCACAAATCGTTTTGCAGCAATTCCGGTATTGTCATGGTAATAATTAGATATTAAACGCACCTATTGCACTAGGTTATGAAAATATCGTACATTGTATTATATGGGATGTAACGTTGTTTGCTGTATTGCTGATCTTAAAGCTGGTCACACATTACACAGGCGTCTAACCTCCTAATGACGTCATCAGTGTAAAGACATCTCGTTAGAGCCAGGATAAGTAGAGAAAATACATAAAGAAGAAAAAAGGTTTTACGGATAAGATTTAATAAAAATTGGTAGGAAATGCTTGAACGCATGTATGATGTGCAAACGACTGGACTGAACTGCTAATACAGTCAAACTTTTTCTGCGAAAATAATAATTTTAAAAACATACCAAATTATATGTTTCTTTCTCCACTTAATAACTAACATATACCCTTTGTTTTTTAATTACTAATAATATTTCAAAATCATCATTATATCAACCTATTACCGGCCCACAAGGTACTGGCCTCCTCCCACAATGAGAAGGGGTAGTCCACCAAGCTGGTCCAGTGCGGATTGGCGGCCTAATATAAAAAAAAGTTATTTGATACAAACGCGGCCGAAGTCGCGAGCATCAGGTAGTTTATTATATTGGACGTAGCTCTTTTTATAATACGCATATCGAGTCACAGCTACTAAAAAAAATAAAAAATACATAAGTGGGTATTTTGCCTACAGAGCTGATATTTCGATGCCAGATTTCCGGTTCCTCTGCACCGGAAATGGGAGCGACGTATCGCGAATCGCATAAATCTTACAATCTTTAAATGTTCCAATGTCCGCGCTGAAAATTGTGGCAAGTTATTTTCAACGGAAAAAAGCTCTAGGTAGGTTATCTTTACTTGTAAAACTGTGCAGCGGTTTCTACCAAAGCGGTTAAAAGGAGCAATGAGAAGGAAAGCAACCCGTGTACCCACAGTGCAGTGCAGTGCAGTGATCTTATCAGTGGGTCTAAGGGGAGTTTATTTATTTATTTAAACAACTTTATTGCATAATAAAGGAAACACGCACAGGAACACCTACATTAACATAAATTATATGCAAAAGGCGGCCTTATCACTAAAAGTGATCTCTTCCAGGCTACTTTAACTATTGGAATAAGGCAATGAGAGACGGGAAATCGCAATTCTATATAAATAATATATATATACGAGTATATATTATATACATAAATAATTAAATAAAATAATAAAAGTAATAATAAATATGCATAAATACACATATACATACATATAACATGTTTATAGCGACAAATAGTGCCTCCTTACACGACTTTTAAAAATTGCAAGGGATTTAGAGCGTCGAATGTCATCAGGGAATTCATTCCACAGCATTGACGCTTTTACTGTAAAGGACTCGGAATAAATTGGGAATTTGTATTTATCTTAATATATATAAATCTCCTGTCATGATGTTTGTCCGCGCTGGACTCCTAAACTACTTAACCGATTTTAAATTAAATTGGCACACCGTGAGCAGTCTGGTCCAACTTAAGAGATAGGATAGCATAGATCTTTAATTATAGTCGCAATTTTATTTTATTGCAAATTATTTGTCTATAATTAATTGACAGTCACATTTTATATATATATATATATATGTATATATATATATATGTATATATACTACTATACTCATTTAAGGCTTAGCGATACTGAATACTATAAAAACCAAATCAAACGCAGACGAAGTCGCGGGCAACAGCTAGTTTATTATATTTTTTTGACACTTTATTTATACACCACGTCTCGGACTAAGTATTATTTAGACGGCCGATTTGCGCAGTGGGAAGCGACCCTGCTTTCTGAGTCCAAGGCCGTGGGTTCGATTCCCACAATTGGACAATGTTTGTGATGAAGATTAATGTTTTTCAGTGTGTTTATCTTTACATAATAATGAATTGATGAATAATTGTATCTTATTACCCATAACAAAAGCCAGATGCGATGTGTGTATTGTCGTAGTATATACCCGCATATTTTTTTTATAACAAAAGCTACGCTTACTCTTGGACTAGATAGCGATGTGTGTGTGTACTATCGTAGTATATTTATTTATTTATATTTGATACCACTTCTCTTCCTATAGCAATTAAAAATCAAGTTTTTTTTTTATTTCACTACAAGTTAGCTAGTAATTTAAGCAATTTAAATATCATTTTCTTTAACGTTGAAGGAAAAAATCTTGAGGAAACCTGCATGCCGGGGAGTTCACAATAACTTTCTCAGCGGCGTGTGAAGTCTAGATGCGGCGGGAGATGTCTCTCAAAAAGTTCAAAGTTTGTATTAAACGTAAGCTTATAGAAAAGTCCTATTATAGTATAAAGGACTACGTAAACTATAAAAAAGCTTGGGTGTAAATTATTGTTCTTACCAGGTTGCTCTTCTAATAATTTAAAATTACATTGTGAGATGGTGATAACAAAAAAAAACACCAGGCTAAGTTTGTTGTGGGCTTCTTCTTAGACCAGGACGCGTTTGGAACCCTCGTAGCTTTAGTTTTAAGTTTACGAATGTGGTTATCGCCATCACCTCACTACCGTGTGGTTCTTATGTACGCATCAAAAGTGCCACCTGTGGGCCTACTTGAATAAAGATATTTTTGACTTTGACTTTTGACTTTACCAATCCGCATTTGGCCAGTTAATAGACTACGGCCTAACCCCTTCTCAATGTGCACACCCGTGCCCTGTTGTGGGTCGGTAATGGGTTGATGATGACGACAAGTAAGTTTTTCTACTGCATCCTCACCTTTTTTTTTGGCGTGGTGGAAAAGCTTTATTGCTACCTCCGACCCTTGGGCAGGACGGAGGTTATGTGGGACTCCCCCGTCTAAAGGGGTATACCCAAACTAAAAACCACCACGGCATGTTGCTTTTATTGGCTTGGCTTGGCTACGCCCGGGGAACCCGTTCTATACCTCCCGGACCAACGACCCAACCGATTGTTGGGGTCCCGCGCTAACGAGGCGGGCATCAGGACAGCTTGAACCCCCGTCAGACCGTAGAGAAGCTTGTGTAGTGACGGGTGGCTAGCCCAATTAAACAGAAAAATTCTAAAGATTGCTAAACTTTAAAATGATGTTGGAAAAGAGCAATCTGCTGAGTTTCTTGCCGGCTCTTCTCAGTGGAATCTGCCTTCCGAACCGGTGGTAGAGTCACTACAAACAGACTGACTTGACGTTTCAAAAGTGCTTATTAATTAGGCCTACTTGAAATAAATGAATTTTGAATTTGAATTTGAATAGCTTCCCGCCGCCTTCCAAGAGAAGCTGGCGAGCGAAAATTTACGCCGTCTTCTTCCCACTCGTCTACGCCTCAGCGGATGCGCGTCTGGAGCCTCTTCGCCTTAGGGCTAACTTTTTGGGTGGTACAGCGGTTTTATTCAACCCATACTGCTAGAGAATTTCTACGGGACATCGCACGGGAACGCTAAACCGCTTGGAGGAACGTCACCGACAGAGAACGTTCCACCAAGCTAAGGCCGAAGCTATCACGGTCCTAGCTTCGAGCCCCGTGATCCCTTTACAACACAAAATACATACAAAATACACCTCGCAAAATCTCTGTAAGTATAAGTACGGACCAGCATTCCGCGTTCTAGCAGCGTGATGGGTCTATGCTCTAAACCAGAGGATGCCTGGAACCACCTGTGAGATGTTAGTTTAATATTCTTTAGCGTACAAATAGAAAAAAATCTCAAACAAAATAACCCGGAAATTACACATCGAATAAACGACGCAGTCTCGCTCGAAACATTATAAGCAGAAGAAGATAAAATACACCAATATGCCACACAAATTCGCCGCTGGATGTGACGTGTAGATGTGAGGAAATAAGATGTCGTATGTGAAGACAACACCGAGTTGTTGACTTTTTTGCATATGTGTGTACTTTTGTCTGTGGCATCATGTTTCCCGAATGGTGAAATGATTTTGTTGAGTTGGGTGAATTAGTCGGGAGTTTTCTTGTTTGATGAAAATCGGTCAAAGATGGCTGCCGCGACAAAATGGTGAATTACATATTTTGACAGAAATCCTACCATATGGGTATCAAATGAAAGGGCTTGACTAGTAGAAATACTAAATACTATAAAAAATTCAAATCCAAGATGGCCGCCGCTACAAAATGATGAATTAGATTTTTTTCATAAATCCCTCAATGTGGATATCAAATGGAAGCCCTTGACTAGTAGAATAATGTATTAATACATAGAAAGACGGGGGTTTTTAAATTTTAAATAATATTTTATAATAATTGTAATATTTTCTTCTTTACTAGGAAGACTTCAGACGCCTTTTAGAACTTTCACGTTATCAAATTTAAAACGTACGTTACTCCGGAAAATAAGAGGTTCTTACCTGAGATCGAACTCCGTCTCCAGAAAGAGCATGAAGCCCTAACCACTGGGTTACACCTCTTATAAAGCATACAATTCATGTCACAGCTAAGACTCTAATCACGTAACGGATAAAATTTCACAGTTAAACACAACGGACTGAGTATTCTGTCAGTTGGTTAAACAAAAAGCTTTTAAAAACAATCCCAAACAATCTAAATCCCGTCATACAACTGTCATATTATAAAAATCAATCAACCGAGGAACTAAAAATAAAAGTCGTGAACCCATATTGATTGACCCCCGTCTGAAATCTGAATGGGGTACCTTTTTTGTTTTTTTTTCTCGATTGATCTACCCCAATCAGTTGGGTACTGCGTAGACCAAAATCGATCATTGATTTATTAAAATACGCACAAGTGTAGTTTATTTCTACCATCAATTTGAGGCGTAGGTGTTAAGCCTCATATGCCTGTTATCACACCGACAACCACGCCCTTTTGACCGAAACACAGCATTGCAACAATGTTGCTTAGCTGCAGAATTAAGCATGCCGATAGTATATTCGCAGACGAGCTCTGTCACAAAAAGGTTTATTTATTTATTCATTCGTAATCAACAGCGTTACAATAAAAATATATTTATAAATAGTTTCACTTAAATCTAATGTCACAAAGATTACATAAACATAGCATTTTGAAATAGCACGGTCTCGGATTTAACATAAAAATTTAGTTAATAACATAAAAGTGTGAACAAGACGTAAAGAAACAAAGAAAACTAATACGTTTACTACTTACTATTAACAGTATGCACATCTAAATAGAAATAATTAGGTGAAAACTGCATAAAATATAATTGGTCATAAGGGCCCGCGAAAATTTTTAATTTTTGTACATCGCATCTGTCGATATACAAAATTTAAAATTTAAAAAAATCGTATTGTTGCATCAGTATCGGTATAAAGAAAATAACTTTATTAATATCCTGTAACAACTACTCAGGTGAAGCCACGGAAAATAAGACTAAATAAAACTGACCAGACTTAACCAAAAATAAACAAATTAAAACTTAGATCTTCATTGCATAATCAATTATTGATAATGGTAAACATTTTTATATAATACTAGCGCACGTGCTTTCGTCTCGATATTTTGGGTTTTCATAAATCCCGCGGGAAATAAAGATTTCTACGAGACGTGTATGGTAGCCTGTGTTACTCCATGGTATTATCTATCTCCATTCGAAATTTCAGTCAAACTGATTCAGAAGTTTTTGCGTGAGAGAGTAAAAAACATCCGTCGCAATCTTTCGCAATTATAATATTAGTATCTAGGATTTCATTTTCAACTTTCAAAATATCTATCTACTCAATAAATTTATTCAAAACATACTTATAGTGGACACCAATCACAGTAGCCATAGCAGTAATAACCCCATTAAAATGGACCCATAGCTCTGTACCGATACCAGTGGTCGAATTTAAACGTGCATGCTATCAATCATACCCAATGTCTCTCACGATTTATCTTCCAACCCGTATATTAAAAGGAAAACGAATTTACAGCTTCCCGCTCACCCGAACTAACAAAATAGCGCAACCGAAAATAACTGTTATTATTAATAACAGAGATACCGAAATTGCTTGCGAGGTTAAAAACATTTCTTTACCACAGAAAAATCTGCTGGGTCGTGCACGAATAATTCATGTTATGGTACAACGGTGGAAAAAATGTAGGTTTTTGTTATGTTTATTAAGGTTTCTTGTGGATTAGTTGACGCGGGATTGTCGGAAGATTGTGTAAATATACTGAAAGCTGAACAAAGAAGTGACTCAGTAATTTCGTAGGAAACCTCCGAGGAAAATTCAGTTTGTGCTGTGGGATATGGAACTGAGACGTTAGTTTTAGTTGTGCTCGTATTTTTCAGTTTAAACTTGTTATAATTTCGAGATCCTGCAAGTTTGCTTGAGGGATTATCATAAAGGAAGACTTTATGAGTAATAGCTTTGAAATTGTGGAAGACTATATTACGAATAGGTACAGTAATTATCTTTCATCTTATATAACGTTGATATAATTTGGAACGTTGTGAGATAGACACAATTTTACTTTAACTTCGTTTAAAAAAAGTCCTTTCATGAATTCCTATTCATAAGTAGAACAAAGAACAGAACAGAAATATACGACTTAACCGTAGATTAGTATTGTTGAGTTAAGGAGTACCGAGACCGTTCTTCAAAACTTTAAACAATCACCAAATTAAATATAAAGAACTGTAAACATAACCGTTCAAATAAATCGATTAGTATTAAACTAATCAGTTCAACAAACAAAATGTAATACAACAACAGTAATAAAATTCAGTAAATAAAATTGAATAATCTTATCAATATTGAATTTATTTATCGAACTAAACAAGGATAAAGTTCAAACAATTCAAAATTTAAATCCGCAGACTTCCAAAACAAACTAAAACCTAAAAACAAAATACTAAACTGGTTTATTCATTTATGCGCACCGCCATTTCCGTTAAGGGATAGACGCAAAAACGAAACAATAGAAATCTAAATTGAACTCTGGTCTCTGACAGCGTGGCCACAGTTCAGAGGCATTTATTGGACTATCAATCAAAATCGTCTGCACTCAACATTCATCTTCCCCTTAAATTGTGGGGTCGCTTGTCATTTATTCGAATCCAGTAATCGGGATGATTGCATGACAGACGTCGATTATCGATATCGCAGCGTTATTGCTTTCGCATTTCCGAAGTTAGAAATGACATTAATGTCTCTTTCAAACATTTTTAAGCCAATAAATTCATAATGGAAGATATTTTGTTCTGCGCTTCTAGTTTACGGAGAGTTTATTTTGCGAGTCAAACATAATATTATTATTATTAAGACCCAATAATATTTTACGATTATCATGATTACAATTGCAATATAGGACTCCCATCCAATTTGTTAACCTCCATCTCATTGAAAATCTATCTAATAACTCACAAACCAAACTCTAAACGGACGGTCGGCCGGGCTCAAATCTAAAAAGGTGTTTCGGTTAAGCATGCGTGTTTTTAAAATATCCACATGCTCAACAATACGCTGTTATGTTGAGACAGTTGACCCCAATTGTATGGACTTTTGTTGATTTAGTTATGGAAAAAATCCTTTAATAACGATATTATATTGTCAGTGTAATGAAAAATGTTGCTTAACTTAAGTAACAAGTCCAACAAAGGAGATAAGTGGTGAGCTTGTTAGAAAAGTCTTCTATCAAATCATTACTTAAAACACTATTTCGGTCTTTACACAAGATAACAAGACAACAAGCAAGCAATGAACTAAGGGACTAATGATTGGAATACATAATATAGAACATCGATGGCGCCGAGACAGACAGTAAACACGTTTTTCTGCAAATTTGATATCTATATGACGTGAAGGCATTTGTTTGTGTCATAAAATTGGAACCGTATCGATTGATACGCATTCGCAATTCAATTTCGAAACGAATGGGACATAGAATTATTCATGTTGAATCGATTACGACGAAAGGTCTTCGGCCACATGATTGTGTTTCGAAATCAACTTGTTGAGACTTTGCTGAAAACAAATAAACATTATTGAAATTGTTTCTCTTTTTCTGTAAAGACTAGCATTTATAAATGCTATTCCTTTGTTGAATAAATGTTTCAAAGTAATCAAAAGAAAATAATGTTTCACCTGAGCAGGTACTTTTTATTATTTCAACTACGAATGGACGAGCCATGAAAAGGAGTTATTAATTTTTTATGTAAAATAGCCACAATTTTAGATGGTGGTTTTGACCAGAAGAATTTCCAAAGTGATAAAAATGAAGTGGAACGTATGTAAAATAGGATCCGCAATCCTTTATCAGGCGAGCATGAATTCATATAGTACTCAGGTAGGTTTAACATTTCAACTGAACTGTTAGATGCAACCCGCATACCTAATGATCACTTTGCATATGATTATTGTGTATAACTCGGATGCTAAGATGGCAAACGGTTTAAGGTACAGTTTTAGCCTGACAAACTTGGTTATATTGCACCAAATCGTGTGGTTCAACGGTAACTTCATTTTGTAATATGCAACGGAACCGAATTAATGTGCCACAGTAATCTAATGGATAGCAGCTGCATTCTGTTATGTTCTTGTGGCCCAAGACAGCGTTTTCTTAAAATCAAACTTTGCATTAGAATAATAAAACTCTACAATAGGTTTTATAGGTTCTCTTCTTTGATTAATAATGTAGAAGATATGTGTTTTAGTTTGTAAAATGTCCAAAAGTTGGTAACCTTTTTTTTGTAAAACTGCTAATGAACAAGCTTATGTAAATACGTCTCACGATACTGCAGAATTTTAGATTCTGAAAGTGCAAAGCAATAAAAAATTTACCTATAACATAACTTTAAATAAAACCAGGTCAGTTTTTTGTATGGATTTGTATGAGATTGCATATCTGATCTACCGATTATGCTCTATCAAACAGATTTTTCACAATATACTCGTATTTCAATAATGTGTTTGCCGAAACATACTCTTAAACTATGGATATACTGTGAAACTTCATAGTAATGCCAGTGAATACAGATGTTAATATTGTTTACTTTTGCAAGAAATTGAAAATTTCCAAGCCCATAAGCCTCTTAAGGAGGAAAAGTACATAAAGATGTAAATAAACGGTTTATATTCTGACAATAAACACATTTGTGTCGTCGGTATTAATGCGTCGCGTCGTAACATGACTTAGTGCCCGTTTGTATACTCGACGGTGCCTATAAACATGCCTTGGATCTAAATTCTGCTTACATTCAAATACGAGGAGAACCATCGTGCCTTGCATTTTCCAAGAAATTACCGAACGAATTTACTGTTACGTTTCCACGTTTATTTAAATACAAATTTTCATACAAAGGACTAATTGGACTTGGTGTTATATGATAAAATATAGTTATTATAATACTCTTAAAATGTATTTTAGAATATAAAATATCGTTGAACTTTTTAAGGTACTGAGCTAAATGAGTCGAAAGAACTTCAACTTCAATAAACTTTTAATAATCTATCCAGTTTTTCGAAGCGAAAAAATATATGTTATTTTTGACCTTATTCGTGACTAAATCATCATCCACTTTATACGATACTAGCTGCTTCCCGCTATTTTGTCCGCGTCTGTTTGTGTTTTAAAGCATTCTATTTTATTTTTAAATGTATTTTTGTAACCAAAAGTCGGATATAGTTTTCAGAAAGAGCTCAATTACCTAAGTGTATCTAAAAAGAAATGTTTTGTTATGTAGTGCTTAAATTTGATAAACTCGCGGTAACTTCTAAATCAAATTTTCGATTTGAATAAGTTGAGATAAAACTATTTATTAAAATAAGAATTAATAGTGCGATACTTATGTAAGCAACTTTTGTTTCTATATGGGCGAGCTAATAGAATTTTAGAACACAAAAGCTGTTATTGCGACTTCACTATGATAGTTATATATATTGAGTCGCAGATTTTCGTTGTAGATAATACTAAGTGCTTTATCAATAGTTTTCACAGCGCACGCCAAGTAATGAAGTTTATAGGCACTATTTTTCCCCTTTTATCATTTTTATAGAGGATGTTTATTGCAATTTTCTTAAGGATCTTTTTTTTTTAATTTTTGGCTTATCATTCGCTTCGTGACAGTTAAGCTTATATTAGGATAATATGAGCCATAGACACGTTAAGCTGACCCTAAACTCTGCAGAAAACTTAAAATGAAGTACTACAGGATGTGCTAACAAATATTTTTCATATTCTTCAAGTGCAGACAATTTATTTTTCAAAGCAGCCGCGGTTGCGACTTGCAAACTTTTGTCGGAGTTGCCGAGAAGTTTCGATATTCGCATCCGTTCGACCGATCCCGTCTCGGTTAAATTCCATAATTCCACCGTGGGTTTGCGGTAACTTCATATATCTTCTCGGATTTAGAACTTTGTATGTACGTATACTCGAATTTGGTTTTGGATTTCTATTGGCTTTTAGCTTAATAAGATATCGGTTTTACGAGTAGTTAGTATTCGTGTTTATGTTAGAGGCGTTTTCTTTCATTTTGCGTATGTGGCCGAACAACGTTGATAGAGAAACGTTAACTTAGATCCACTCCAAACATAATTGCTTTGCTTTGGAGATACACACAAAAAGATAATTGTAAGTCGAAGTAAGTTTGCCTATCGCTTTCTGATCATGATGGAATTTAGCAAAGAAACAGGTTACAATCTGGTCTTTGTTCTAAGCCCGCAAGCCCGTGAAATTGTATATATTAAGTTTAAAAAATTTAGCTGTCTGTAAATAAGAAACATTGCAATTCTAAGATGAAAACAGCGCTTACTGGGGTGAGGCAGTTTATTGCTGCTTACGAGTACTACGCTTCAAGCATCTTATTGTAACGCTGAATCGCCAAGCGTTACCACTGGTTAAGCGGTTTTGCCAGTAGAGTTAAAACTAGGAGCCGAAGCTTTCCAGCTAACGACCTTGTTGACATATAAAACGGACATTCAAAACAACATGAATATTACTGATACCGAGAAAAATTTAAGTATTATGATGCAAATCCCCAAGTCAAATCTAAAAAGTTTTTAAGCAAGCGTATGATAATGTGATTACCAGTCTCTACTCCGTCATCTCAAGTTGTTCGCGTCCCGATACCGCTGGAGACTGTAATTTAATCCCGGGGAATGTATCTCACGACCGCGATGGCGACGGAAGTCGGCGGGATAGCGACTAAACAACGTCTAGTGGTTTCTCTCGTCTTACAGGGGGGTACTCTCGTGCCCTCATTGTTCTTTTTTTATAAAATTGCTTTTGTTTAACCGTCATTTTTGCAACCCGTCAAAATAAACTAACTATAAACTAAAATGAACTTTTATTTATACAGCTAAGTTATAATATGATTATTTTTATATGGTTGTATACAACAGGAGTTTTATTTTCAATATCTTTGAAATTACTACTGTCCATTTTGTAAAAAACATCTTACCATACTATTTTTTTATCATGTACATATAAAACCTTCTCTATAATGAGAGACGAGGACTGCTCCCAGCAGTGGGACGTTAATACGATGCAGACGATGATAATACTAGCGAAAGTGATCTGCCTGTAAACAGGCGACTTTAGCATAAAAATAAATATATAATAATTTAACGTACAAAATAACAAGTCGACTATTTTAAAAAATATGACTACACTGAATTTTTTTCTTAAATAACACAATATAGAATTTGTACCTGCTAATTTAGCTTTTGTTATCCTAAACTTGAAACGTATGTAACACATACACGCGATTAGCGTCTAAGGCAGGCGAAAATGAGTTCATCTTGTTACTTTGTTAAGTACATTACCTAAATTATATGGGTCCTTTGAAGATCACACGTCTAATTAATGTATAGTAATTAATTCACGCGCTGTTGGTTTCGGGAGCAACTTGGTCTGTGAGTTCGAGTGAATAGCATCTGTTGCGTCTGTTTTCAGTTTGAATGAGTTTTTGCCAAGGTTTTTCCTTAACACCATAATGTGTATTATATTTTATAAAAGAGGTAGTTGTTTTCGGTAGCGCGTATAGAGCTATCATTGAGCGACGCTTTAAGCACGCTCTGAATACTTTCGTTTCAAACATATAACCATAAATATTTCTTAACGACACATAATTGCAGTGTGTAAATAAAAGTTTGGAAATTTAACTGGTCATAAGGATCTTTTATTTTATTACGATGCCTTTTTTTAACATTCATAATTGGTATTATGTTTGTTCTCATTCACTTCAAAATTAATTATTGTCTATCTCAGCCTAATAAAGGTTGAACTACTAACATAAGGTCTTCTTAGCACAAGGCACGTTTGTTACGTTCATAGCTTGGTTTGTATTTTTACCAACGTAGTTATCACCATAACCTTTTTAACGAACTCTCTGGCGCGCAGCGGAATATCGATATCCCATAATATTATCGTGGTATGTACCCGTTGAACTATTTTTAAGAAATGTTGATTAACCACTTAAATCTTACTTTAAAATCTTTAGATACATGCAATTAATATTTTAAAACTAAGCGATTAAATTTTATGCGACTAACAAAACAGTTGCCTCAAAATAAAGAATTATTATTTTTAAATTCACAACGTTATGTCTTTGTATTACTGCCGTCAATTGCATATTGTCTTTAGATTTACCTACTGGTAGAACCCCTCTGTTTTCATTTGGAGTTGTCGGATGTCAGCGCACCTCATCGGTTTATATTGTTTGTCTTAGAAATTGGTTGTTTTTAAAGCTTCACTCCTTATCTCTGTTAGATTATTATGAGAGGTAATCGAACTCGCGCTGGGTGAATCTTTTGAGATTAAAACAATACTGTATATAGTTATTTGGTTCTACTAACTTTACGTTGGCAAATGTTTGAAGATATATTTTCGTATCGAAGGAATTGTTTAGTTTAAATGAACTAGTTACTGTTCTAAGTACTAAGATGACTGATGGATATTTTTATGCATAATATAAATAAATACTTATAATATACATATAAACAGCAGTGAAAAAGATCGAAAAGATACAAGAATAGGTACACCAATAATAGATTTTGAAGAAGGACTTAGGCTAAAATAAAATAAAGCTGCGTACAGTAAACTTACATACGTAATGTAAACATAAAACACATTACATAGTTCTAAAATTGTGGCTTTAGTTACTTTATTTTATATTGGCTACTGTCCGCGGCTTTGCACACCACACCTTAAGTTCGATAGTAAAATAAGTAACTTGAAAAGTTATGAACGTCAAACCCTTATTATGCAACTTTGACGCATAAGTTATTAAAGCTCTTTGCATGTTACGCTGTGCGTTAATAGATCAATCAGTGATTAATTAGTCCCTCATTCATCAGTCAGTTAGTCAGTCATCGTTTCCTTTCATATATTATTATTCCTTTCATATAAGATTCGTTTGTAGTATAAGCTATAACCAGTGCAGTTCTTATAGAGTAGTACTATAATTGTTAATTATTCTAGGAGATGAAAGTTTATTTATTGTTTGTTAAAAATAAACATTACAAATATAAATATTTACTCAGGGGACCTTGGGAAAGTGTGGAATAAATATTATTCCTGTTTACCTAAATCTAATATCGCGGGATCACAGTAAATTCAAAATCCTAGGAGAATATTCGCCAGAGCTTATTCCATTATTCAACAAAGCGCACCATGTGTAGGTAACGTTGGTTCTGAACCAGAAAATATTTTAAATTTCTAACACCTTGTAGGTTTTGTATGGTTTATTCTATTGCGACTGTTCATTTTAGCATATTTCATAGATATGCTCGTTAACTTGCTTTACCGTATAGTTTGACGCCTGTTCATGTTTCTGGATTTTAGATACATGATTATCTCGTAATAAAGCTAATAAGTGACGAAAAAACGATAATTAGATTCGAATATAGAACCCATGATTCTGATAATCTTTATTTTTTTAAAGATAAATAAAACTTTACAAAATCGTCTGTTCAAGCAGACTGTTGCACTTTTATAGTAGCAAATTCGAATGTCCCATGTTATGTTTTTGGGATGTATAAAGTTTTATTTTATTTTATTTAAAAAAAGCGTATGTGTTTTAGATGGGGTCCCAATTTTAAGTTTTCCTATCTATAGAAGGTATGTAGTAGCTGCCAGTCCTCAAAAACTCAGCATGTTCCAGACAAATTATTTTCACACACTCGTAAATAAAGTTTTGTTAATATGTATTTTTTATTCGGTTATTAACGGCCGACGATTGATATAAAAGTAACGGTGGACACATAAGAGAGCGTTTTTTTTTTATTTATTTAATTTATATATATATAAATATATATATATATATATATATATATATGACTATATATATATATATATATATATATATATATATATAGTCATAGAGTTACAAATATTAAACAACAGTTAATTTGGAGCTAAAATATTGAATTATAGAAACCAAATGTATATTTTATTTAGCAGGTGACTCGTGAAGCACCTCAATACCGCGACAAAGATAAACTTTACTCAGTAACCGACAATATTTGCTTCAGAATTGGAATTTGGGAGGCCTGATACAATGGAGCCAAGTTTATTAAACTTCCTTACCCTAAAAGTACGCCTACATGTAAAATGGTAATAAGCCCTTAGATAAATAAAGTTAGGTAGGTATTGGATAGAAGCAGGCGTTACTTTGCGGAAATCCATTACATATTATGAAATTAAGCTTAATTTGCTATACTCCGCGAACAGCAGGAGAATCTGTATGGTGTCATTTATGATTTCTTCAATCCGTATACTCCACACCAAACGGATCCTCGGCAATGTACCCTCTACGCACGTTTCGCTCCGAAACCGGAGCATGAGGATGCTCCGGTTGCTCCGGAGATGTTGACTTGACAATGAATAATTGTAAAGAGTCTGCTTAACAATTATTCATTGTAAAGAGTTTGCTTTACAATTATTCATTGTAAGTTTTACCTATTCCGGTCTAAGAGGAATCCAAAAAATCAAATATCATGAAAATTGGTCCAGCCGTTCTTGAGTGTAACTACCACAACTTTCTTTTATTAATATAGATTTGCTTGTGATGCTTCTGTCATGGAATGAAATATATTATAGTCACTTATAAGTGAGCGAAAAATCAGAATTTAAAATCAATCGGACGTTTTTAAGATTTTGAAAAGATTCTACTAAGCTAATAAAAGCGTTTAAATTAAGAATCTGAGCTATAAGTAGGCTTTACTTTTAATGTTACTCATTTATTGTTATTGCAATATGTAACGTAATATACGTACAAGTTAAGTTGCAATATAACATAGTCTGGATTCAAGTTTACCCAAGTTACGTCGGAGCATCGGCGTTCTAAACCATTTCATAGTATTTCATATATCATGGACTTCAGCGGTCTTTTTAAAAGCGATATTTACTGTCCTTTCGCATGGAAATCGTGTTTTAGTGGTGAATGCAGCTTCGTATATTCACTTTATATTTGAATAAATATTCCTGTCAAGTGTGTAAGTCGTATTTATATTACAATTCTCAACTATGTATCCTTACACATGTATTTATATCAATTGTAATATAGGTGCTCGAAGTTTGAGCTTTACATTGTACTGGCACACGTTCTACATCCGCGTTTATTACGTGGAAACCGTTTGCTTTCCTCGGATAAAAATTAGGCTTATGTTGCCTATACTATTAATTATGCTATGCCCCGCGGTTTCTCTCGCTTTAATTATGGGTCTCCATTTGATAGATTTTGAACTGGCGCAATCAGTGGCGTGCATAGAGGGTATGCACAGGGTATGTAGATTACATAAAACGATAAGAATCACCAGTACGAGTTATATGAAACTTAAGGGCAGGCATTGTATAAAAAGCCTACCTAGGGGTAGGCTTTTTATACAATGCCATTTATTACACACACATTTTTGTACACTCCCTCTTTTAACTTACTCTATGCCAAAATCAAGTTGATTGGTTACTTAAAGCGTAAAAGATGGACCAACAATAAAACGCATTTTCGCATTTATATTAAATAGCAAGGCTTCTTGCTCACGTGCTTAATTCGTGTTTATTATGATTTTTGAATCCTTTGGGAACCATTGGTTTTGCTTTTATAAAAGTAGCCTATGTTACTCTGTCAACTAACTCTATGGCAGTTTTTTTCATTTTTTATAGAGTATAATTATTGTGCCGTGTGGTGACGGCAGATCAGAAAAAAGGTTTCACCACCCCTCAAATTCCCGCGGGTGTTGTACGAGGCGACTAAGGGAATATAACAGAGAGTGAGCAGCAGGGTCCTCTGTGCTACTAGTACTATATACTGCGATCACCAACCTAACTGCCCAGCGTGGTGATTATAGGCAAGTCCTCCAGTCGGGAGAGGCTTTTAGTCCAGCAGTGGACTGTAATAGGCGGTTGATGATGATGATGATAATAATTGAGGAACCAAGCAAATAGCCCACTTGTGTAGTAAGTGAAAAAACCAACCATTGATCACACCGTTAGTTACCAACCGAGATGACAGTAACTCCCAAAAGTGTTACTGTCAAAAAAATCCACATTTGACATTTGATCGCCAGAGTCCCGGCTACTCGCTAGTCACGAATCCAATTTCGTAGAAGTGGGTCCGTTTCGAAATTATAAGCAAGTTACAGTCTACCACGTTGGGCTATCTCGTGGAAATTGGACTGTGATAAATTAAACAGTTCTGACAGTTGATGTTTATACAATACACTTGAGTTTAAGTTTGGGAACAGATAAAATATAGTTGGACGCTTCCACTTGGTACTTTGTAGCCGCTTGTTGTTTTGGGTTTCCGAGGGTATTTCGAACTATTGTATAATGAGTTTTTAAAAAGTCTTGATACTTTTCATGTGTTATTTATCGTCGTTTTATGCTTTTAACGACCTCCCTAGCGCAACGGTGAGCACTGTGGATTTAAATAGAAGGTCCTGGGTTCGATTCCCGGCAGGGGCGATTTGGGAATTTATAATTTCTGAATTTTCTCTCGACTGGTCTGGTGGGAGGCTTTGGCCTCAATTATTCATTGTAAAGTCAACATCTCCTCAAGATGCTCCGGTGTCGAAGCGGAACGTGCGTAAAGAGTAAATTGCCGAAGATACGTTCGGTGTGGAGTATGAAGGAAGAGGAAGTTATAACTTAGAACAAACAGGTTCTCCTGCTTTAATATATCATATATTTCTGCAAAGTAATGCCGGCTTCTTTTTAATAAAAATACAGCTACAGTTTTATAATTTGTGTTTCAAAAATTAGAATAATAGAAATGGGTGATAAATGATTTTTTTATAGCCAAGTTACCAATCAAACTAGTTTGATCTGACTAAAACCAGTTCAAACCGCTCCGGCTCGCTGCGGGCTGGATTACGAGTGGGACCAACTGGAATAGAAATCGGATTAGTCCGGCAAAGTTGCGCGTATGGTTACACTGATTTAGAAACTTGTACTTGTTTGTTTCTTGAGATATTAGCTAGTCTAGCGGCGCTAGTTTGCTATGCGGAAATAGAACTTATTCTATTTCCGTAGAGTGCAGACTAGGTTATCATTGATATATTGTATCGGACGTTAATGTTTGAAAGCATTATTCAAACAAAATATAGCTATTAACTAATAACCAGTAGTTTCAGAGCGTCTTTCTCGTTTCACATGGCTTTAATTGGGATGTAATTGCGTTAAGGACAACACGTTAATTTTTTTTTGTTTGTATTGTTTGCCCGACTAGCTCGAATGCAGTTCTTGGTTCTTAGACATAAGCTTGTTTGAAGGAAGTGAAGTGACGCGGGTAGAAGTGAATGTAGCATTTCTTCATCATCATCACCAACAGCCTATTACAGTCCACTGCTGGACTAAAGGACTCTCCTATTTGGAGGATTTGATTTGATTTTTGGATTTTGATTTGGGTTGTTGATCGCAGGAGATGGTAGTAGTAACACAGAAGACGCTGCTGTCCGCACTCCGTTATATTCTCTTAGTCGCCTCGTATGACACCCGCGCGTAGTAGTGACTTAAATTATTAAAAAAAAAAAAAAAACTGCTTCAAAAAGTCTCATAGTGCCAAATGATGCTTAGGGATCAAAGCGACAGGTGCATTCCCTTCAATAAATAAATTATTATCAATTAAATTGTAAGGTTTCTCTGACTTTGGCGGATTTGAAACGTATTGAACGTGATTGAAACGTAAATAAATAATCTGCTTCTATCCATTAAAAAGACACTGCACACTTCACGCTTGAACTTGGCTTGTCGAACAGCAGTGCGCCTCGGTTATAGTTAACGCGGTAGCAATATTACGTAATTTGATTTAAATTTATTCGCGTGATAAAATATAGTTGCGCACGATTTATTGTGATGTTGATAAAAATAACTATTGATGTATTTTCCGGTCGTTTTTAATAAAAAAATGGCGTGCAATAATAACTTTCGTGATTTATCTTCATTTATCAGATTGCTCGCTCAGTATGCATTAATACGATTTGTATTTGTCATGCTAAATTTATCAAATTAAATTATCATATACTCGAGTAATTGTATACTCGAGTGTACGTGATTCTTATTTATTTATTTATTCATAAGATACACAAGCAATTAATTGTAACTACATTCATAAAAAAAATTGTGTTAGAATTACAAATTTTATTTACCACTCGTAACTGAGATATAGCACGTCAAATCAGTGGCGTGCACTTCATACTTGTAAAAAAGCACTGCCTACTCTAAAATTTTTGTATAACTCATAAATGCGAAAGATTTGCCCATTTCTTGACATCTTTCTTCTCTATGCATACCCTGGTCAAAAACCCTGTGCACGCCACTGCATCAAATACAGAATACAGTTATCACCACCTCTCGTCTTCCCGCGTCATCTGTTTATAAGGATTGAAGAAATTATAAATAACACCATACAGATTCTCCTGCTTTTTGCGGAGTAAAGCAAATTGAGCTTACTTTTCATAATATATCATGGATTTCCGCAAAACGCCTGCTTCTATCCAATATACATTGTAAATCATGGAATTGCGCAAAGTAACCCTGCTTCAGGATAGTAAATTGATACAGGATATTGATATTGTACAGGATAGTATCGCTATTTTTTCCGCATTTGTCTTTCAAAATCCGCGCAACCGCGTGGTTTTTAGATAGGCATAGTTGAAATATTATCAAGCTTTTGAGTTTGTTTTGTTGAACGCGCTAATCTCAGAAAGTGCTGGTTCGATTTAGTTTTTTTTTTGGATTGGTAGTATCAATTAAGGCTGTATAACATCAACAATATTCATTCAACGACGGTAAAAGTGTTAAATTAACAAACTTTGAAATGCCTCATGGCGTCCTAAATACTACTTTACGTTAAGTTAATACTACTTTACGTTAAGTTAATACTACTTTACGTTAAGTTAATACTACTTTACGTTAAGTTAATACTACTTTACGTTAAGTTAAGTTAATAGCCCAATGTGAAAAGGCCTTTTTAAACCGCTCATCCGGTTATTGACATGGCTCAAGGCTTCTTATCCGGTTTGCAGGTGCAATTATGCGCGTCACATTATTCGATCAAGAAATATTCAATTACATTTTTATTAATAAACATACATTGCAAAAAGGTACTCGAAGTAGCAACGTACCAAGTCAAAATATTACTTTTCTCTCTGCGATTATAATAACATTCGTGTATGTGTCCAAAGTGGTTAGCGGTGAAAAAATAGGTAGGTTTTTTAATAGAGTAATAATAGACAGAGCCAAGCATAGCCTATATTATAACTTTAGTAGGATAGCGATGAGGCCACGAAAAGATGCAAATAAACATACCATACAAATGTCACTTTATTAAATTAATGTATAAACTATGACAATATGAACTTATCGTTTTACAACCTCGCAATTCACTCCATAACTCTCTAGAAAGAACGATCCAACCCGCCAAGAAGAAAACCCAATTTCCCGCCAAAACTCATAGCGTCCAGGTAGAATCCAAGCAATTTGATTGGTTTCCGCCGTTATGCGTCTACCGGCGTTAACCAATCGGAGAATGACAACCGATTGTCTCGTTCAAAAATAAGATTAAATTAAAAAAATAACAAAGAAGTGGAAATTATAATGCTATTTAAATTTAAATCCTAACACCTATCTAATTATAAGCGGAAAACATAACCTTAAACATTAACCAGCCCGGAGTTCGGAAACTGGCGTGCCTAAGCACGTTAAGCCAACGTTCCCGCTTGTATCATTAAACTGTAACCATAGTCATTAAAGCCCACCGACCCGCATAAGATCAGCATGGTGGCCGTTGCGTGCATAGAGTGTATGCACAGGGTACGCAGATGATATAAAATTGAATAAAATCTGCAGTATGAGTTATAAATACTTGAGGGTAGAATTTTTATAACTCTTACAATACCTTTCCTTAAGTTTTTTATAGCTTGTACTGGAGATTTTCACAATTTTATATCATCTGCATACCCTGTGCATACCTTCTAAGCACGCCACTGCATGGTGGGTATATGCTCTAAAACCTTCTCTCCTGTGAAAGTGCCCAGCAGTGGGACGTTAATAGAACTATAATCAAGACAAATAAAGTCCTTTACACGTGAAACACTCAAGTGCGTAGCTATTAAATTTGAAGCTATAATCTTGGCGAGTTTACATCGGAGCACAGAAACTGCCAACTAATTGGTTTATACCTTGTAATTTACATGCGTGCCCTGCAATCAGACGTGATGCCTATCTCTCGTGGCCTAACCTATCTTACCTTATACACACACCAGAGACATTTCGCACTGCAAAAAGTTCTTGAATGTTATCAACCTGCGGTATAATGCCTTCATATAATAATAAATAATAGTAATAAATAAATATACTACGACAATACACACATCGCCATATAGCTCCAAAGTAAACGTAGCTTGTGTACTGTTGAATATTTTTAAGAATATAATACACATATATACTTATAATATACAGATAAACACCCAGACACTGAAAAACATTCATGTTCATCACACAAACACTCTCCAGTTGTGGGAATCGAACCCACGGCCTTGGACTCAGAAAGCAGGGTCGCTGCCCACTGCGCCACTCGGCCGTCAACTTACGTTTGCGTCATTTTACTCTACATATCTGTAAATCTCATTTCAGTAAAAGCTATGACAATGGTTTACTCAAAAACTATTAGCGTTTCGGTTCCACAAATAAGTCACTGAGACATTAAATAATGTACCTCTAAAGTCTCTGAAGTATTACAAATAATATAAGTTTCTTTATGAGCAAGAAATAGTTCAAGATGTTTGTTTGGAGTAAGTAATGCTTTTTTTCTCAAACTCACGGTAATAAGAAAAATGAAGACAACTTGAATAGGTGCACAATACAGGTTTGTCTTAAGTCGATATCAAAGGAAACTGTATTGATCGTCATTGATCGTTCAAATACGTAGTAGAATACCGATACACAAGCAAATTTCTTTATTATTTTCTGGTCATAGCTAGTGTGTTAAGACAATAAGACAAAAAGTCTTACGTATGTATTGAGCCTAATTCTTGCATTGATGGGAATTTAAAATCATTGGTATTCCGTAGTTGGAAGGGTGTTATTTAGCACGTTTCGAATTTGAATGAAATGATACGTATGTTGATACAGGAGCCTCCCGTATGAAATTCTCCCAGTAGACTTAACTACTAATGTATTCAGGTAAAAGGAGTGACTAAAAACAAAAGTCAAAGTCAAAAATATCTTTATTCAAGTAGCCCATAGGTGGCACTTTTAATGCGTACATAAGAATTACACGGTAGTGAGATGATGGCGATAACCACATTCGTAAACTTAAAACTAAAGATACGAGAGTTCCAAACGCGTCCTGGTCTAAGAAAAAGCCCAAAACAAACTTAACCGGGTGTTTTTTTTGTTATCACCATCTCACAATGTCATTATAAATTATCAGAAGAGCACCCTAGTCAGAGCAATAATTCACACACAAGCTTTTTTATCCATTACGTAGTCTTTTATACTATAATAGGACTTTTCTATAAGCTTACGTTTAATACAAACTTAGAACTTTTTAAGAGACATTTCCAAGATGTCAATGGGTAGTTTATTGTAACTACATATATATTAATCCAAACTAGCTATAACAATATTATGTGTTTTTGTTTGTTTGTCCATACTTCACGCAGAAACCTTTGTAACCCAGAAAAACAAACGATTCCCACGGGATTTGTCGGGATGTGTCGGGAATCTAGTATTAGATACTATAAAACATAACATTTGTTTACTCTCCGTCCTTTAAACTAACTCTATGCCCAAAATCAATTTTATTCGTTGCTTAGTTTGGGCGTTAAGATAAGACAAACATACAAACACAATTTCGCATTTATAATGCTAAGTAAGGATAAGGATTTGTCGGACCAAGTAGATGGTCCACCTGACGGTATGTCGAAAACTGTTGCTTATAAGCAGAGCAACACTTAGCGGGGCATGGAAGAAACACAAAGCGGCAAAGTGCCGCCGGCAAGCCTGAGGTGTGCCTGTAATTACACCAGCAACCACGCCCTTTAAACCGGAACACAGAAATGCTGCTTGGCGGCAGAAATAATCATGATAGTAGTACTTCCTCGGGCGACTTACTTACTTATTTATTTTATCTGGTGGTAGGCTTCGGCCGTGGCTAGTTACCATCCTACCGACAACGCATGCCGCTAAGCGATTTAGAGTTCCGGTACGATGTCGCGTAGTACTAACTGGCATATTCCTTAACAGGTTAGCCCGCTGCCATCTTGGGCAGTCAAGGGCTAACTTGTACTGCTACTAACTTGACATATGGTAATTGCCTCAGGTATTAGAAACTCATATGATTCAACCTAGGTGCTACTACCACTAAGTCCTCTTTTTGCGTCGGGTTTTACAAAATACAATAAATTGAGTAAAAGGTAAACGAGACATTTTAACTCCACCCCACAGAACTCAGTTTAAGATAGCATTTACGTTTACTACCAAACATTTTCGGTTATTTTTATGTGACTTCTATAAAAGATCTTTCGACGTTCGAGCTACATGCAGACATAAAGAATCTGGGTTATTCGATCGTAAATATCCGCTGAGTTACATAGCTCAGAAATCCATCGGTAGTTAAGTCTCTTTACAATATACTAAGAAGCTGTGATAGCCTAGTGGATAGTACTCCGGTCTGACTTACGGGGAAGACCAAGTTCGAGTTATGTGCGTTTGATGCAATAAAATAACTGTGAAAGAAATCGTAGTAGGGAAACCTGCATACCTTCTCTATAATTCTCTCCATTACGGAATAAGCCCATTAAAATCTGAGAGGATAGAGCCTTAAGAAGTTTGATTAATATAATAGTAAAACACACAATTAAGAACGTACAGAAACCGCGTACACGACTAATATTGAAACATCAAAAACCATTCCACATATGTAGAGAAGTACGCAAGGAATCTTTCTGTTTGTAGTGACACTACCATCGGTTTTGAATAGAACTCTACCGAGAAGAAGCTTTTTCCAACATTAACATAATATTATAATGTAGCCAAGGAAATTTAGTATGTGTGTTATATACAGGCTTTGACATTTAAGGGCATAATTTAATCCACTCCCAGTCTAGACATGACAGAATGAATAATCCACATAATATTAATGATGGAAATCAATACAGTTTTAATACACATACGAAATATTATTGGGGCCTTTGAGAACGTAGATAGTTACATAAAGACAATATCGGTACTTACAAACGTCTTAATAATTACATTATATTAAATTGTAATAGGTTTAGCTTAATGAGTTATTACTCTGTCAGAGCTATATAAAGGCAACGCTTTAGTTCAGTTTATAAACACTTCATCTCATCTTAATAACCCATTACACGGCACAGGTCTCCTTCCATAATGAGAAGGGGTTAAGTTCATAGTCCACCACGCTGGCCCAGTGTGGATTGGTGGGCATTACACGCCTTTGATAACTGTATAAACTGTATAGAGAACTCTCAGGCAAGCGGGTTTCCTCACGATTGTTTCCTTCCCTGTTAAGGCAAGCGATGTTTTACTTGCTCATAACTTAGAAAACTTACAGACGCGTCCAGGGATTCGAACTCGGCCTCTCAAACATGAAGCCGAAGTCTTAACCACTAGGCTATCACTTCTATAAGCATATCATCATTATCATCATCATATCAAACCTTTACCGGCCCACTACAGGACACCAGTCTTTTAACACAGTAAGAAGGGTTTAGGGTCTAGTCCACCACGCTGGCCCAGTGTGGATTGGTGGGCATCACACGCCTTTAATAACATTATAGAGAACTCTCAGACATGCGGGTTTCCTCACGATGTTTTCCTTCACCGTCGAAGCAAGTGTTATTTTAATTTAAATGATATTTTAACTTAGAAAAGTTACAGGTGCGTCCTGGGATTCGAACTCGGCCCCTCAAAAATGAAGCTGAAGTCTTAACCACTAATTATTTTTTATTGCTATGTTGTAGGTTAAAAACTCCTTTGTAAATTTTCAACAGTAAGTTTCCATAAAACCCTGGTGTACCCTTGTGGTTCCATCGCTTACCCCAGTTGTGACAGTAACGTATGGGGCTTTATAAAAGTGTTCCTTCTTCGTACAATTGCTAGATCGAGACTTACTTTAGTTTTGTTACTAGACGCAATAAGGTAATCAATATTCTAAAGTTATCAATACTAGCGGTCCCTCGCGACTTCATCCGATATAACAATGTTGTTTTATGTCAACCTTAAAAGATAGACATATGCTGTCGCGGACTTTTTTTTAGAACTTTTAAAGGTTAGTCATACATAATTTTATGGTAACTTTAACCGTTTACGCAGCGCAAACAGCGGAAGTTTATAAAAAAAACCCCGATTTTTCATTGGTTCTATGCTACTTTTGATCTTAGCGTGATCATATAATATATCCTATAGCGTACCTCGATAAATGGGCTATACAACACGGAAATAATTTTAAAAATCGGACCAGTAGTTCTTGAGCCCATTGCGTTCAAGTAAACAAACAAACACTTTAGCTTTATATATTAGTATAAGATTACTTAATTAAAATCTTTCATAATCTATTTCTGAATTAATAAGAAAATGTAATAAATATAGTAAAATTGTCCACCAATCCGCACTGGACCAGCGTGGTGGACTACGGCCTTAAGCCCTTGTCATTGTGGGAGGAGACCCATGCCCTGTTGTACCGGTAATGAGTTGATATGATGACAATGATAAAAGTAAAAATAAAAAATAAAATTCACCGTCAAAAATGGAATCTAGGACTAAGATTTGTTCCTTAGTTAGGGCGTGAGGTTACGACAAACAAACACACTTTCGCATTTATAATTATTAAGGATTCAAGTAATTTAAATTTCAATTTAAATAAATAAATAAATATACTACGACACTACACACACCGCCATCTAGCCCCAAAGTAAGCGTAGCTTGGACTCAGAAAGCAGGGTCGCTGCCCACTGCGCCAATCGGCCGTCAAATTCATACATTTATACATTTTATTCAGCTCAATACATTATGTTACATTTATAGTACAATATTTATAGTAAATTTAATTATAGAATGTAACGTATGTTCACACAGTTTGGACGCAGCTATTTTTTTAATTAAATAATTTCATAAAACTCAAAACATAAGTAAGACGTCGTATAGTAGAGAAACCGATATTTGATGTGAAAAATCTATAGGCGGAGGGTAAACCTGATTTGTTGCGTGGCGACACAGGCCGTGGCGACGCATCGCCACGCTGTATGATAGAATATATGTACTATTCGTTGATAAGAATACTTGAGTTGTCTCCTTTTTAAAGAAATTTTTGAATTAAAACATTTTGTATATGAAGAAAATAAATGTTACATATGAAATAAACAGTCATCATTTTCTGGAGAAAATTCGTAATATTGTATTTTTTTATCCTGTCTTAATCTGAACATTTGTGCCTATAACTTGTACAAAATTCTTTCGATGTTTCACTTCTGCCAGGTGTCCCGTGACGGCTTACAAAATTTTTTTGGGGATGCTCAGATTCAAAAGGTATTGCTCAAAGTAGGTAATGTTAAAAATCTTATTCTTAGCTTTCTAATGGGGCTACTCCCTATTTTTAATTTTTGGATGATATAGTAAGTGAGAAAACCTTTATACTTGCGAGGAATTGTTAGCTAAGCGAAGAATTTCCTTAAGCTATTTATAAAATTCCAAATTTTCATAACGAACAAAAACAGCGCGTTGTCGTTAAAATAAATGAAAAAATAAAACTTATTTCCTTGAACCTTGCCAGATGTATTTGCACTTAACAAAATGTCATCCGGGTTCCCGAACCCTGAACACCTATAAAAGTGACGGAGACAAAAACTTTAAAGAGACATTCGGATGCTAAACGGCGTTTTACTCAGAAATATTATTCCCGCCCGTGCCTTGGATAGGGAACGTGCTGGCATTTCGAACAAAATCAATAGACGAGACACTTGAGTCGAATCCCGTCTCGAAATTCGTGTAGATGGAAATGCAGGTAGCGTTGTATCTTAAATTATAGTACAACTAGTTGTCCGCGACTTCGACTGCGTTTGATTTTGTTTTTGGAAGTGGCATTCAAGTATCGCTAAGCCTTAAAAAAATGGGTTTGCTGCTGTCCGCTGAGGAGTTCTGACCTTTATCTCCAACTAAATTCATCAGATCTGCACAAAGTTTTGGCAAAATCAAACACATATGATAACCTCTATAGTACAAAAATAATTAATTAAATCGGTTACAATTTGTCGGAGTTATGGTGTAAAATCGTCAAATTTCATCCCCTCTTCCGAAGTAGTCGAGCTTACTGTCGGGATAAAAAGTATCCTATATTACTTCTAACACTTCCAAGAATACGTGTACAAAGTTTCATGAGGATCGGTTAAGTAGTTTTTGCGTGAAAGCGTAACCAACAAACTTACATTGACATTAATAATATTAGAAAAAGTAAGGTAGGGATTCATAGTTTTCCACTGCCTATAGCAACAAAGGATTTTAGTAGCAGTAGAGCTTTTTCAGAGCACGTCCTGTGAAGTACAATCGCCATGCTTAGTTCTGCTGCTTCTCTCTCTTCTCTCTTTGGGCTTGTCTCCGTACTTCGTCGGCCGAAACCTCCCGTTGTACGTAGTGATTACTGCCGCTAAGCAGCATTGTTTTAATGCTGTGTTCTGATTTGAAGGGCGCGGTTGCCGGTTTAATTTCAGGCGCATGAGGCTTAACACCTATGCCCCAAATTGATGGACACAGGTCGGCATGTTGCAGGAGTTGTTACTAGCCTGTGACTACTTCGGCGCGGTTGCCGGAGTAGCCACAGGTACCTGAACCTGATGTTAAACGTTACGTAAATGAACACAGGACATAGGAAAACGTCCATAGGTAACACTGTTCATAGGTAAAGGTTTTTCGCATACGCATAAAAAAATATAAATTTATTGTTAACATAAAAAAACAACCTTTTGAATATGATTTTTTGAAGTGGTAATAGCGCAGTGGGTAGGAGACTTGGCTTTTGGGGCCGAGTTCGAATACCAGCACGCACCTCTAAATAATAAATAAATAATTAAATAATAAATATACTACGACAATACACACACCGCCATCTAGTCCCAAAGTAAGCGTAGCTTGTGTTATGGGTACTGAGATGACTAATGAATATTTTTATGAATAATATACATATATATATAAATACATATATAATATTCTAAGTTACAGTAAAACGCACAGTTTTAAGTAGATAATTAAAAACTTGCTTCGACGGTCGAAAACATTGTGAGGAAGCCTGCAAGAAGATTTCTACATAATGTTCTCAATGTTATGTGAAGTCCACCAATCCGTACTGGGCAGCGGATTTATATATTTTATTTATTTATTTCATCATCATCATCACATCAACCGATAGACGTCCACTGCTGGACATAGGTCTTTTGTAGGGAGTTCCAAGTTCCACGATTCTGAGCCGCTTGGATCCAACGGCTACCTGCGACGCGCTTAATGTCGTCTGTCCACCTCGTTGGGGGTCGACCAACGCTGCGCTTACCAGTACGGGGCTGCCATTCCAGCACCTTGGGACCCCAACGTCCATCCTTTCTCCGAACTATGTGCCCGGCCCATTGCCACTTAAGCTTCGCGACTCGTTATTTATTTATTCAAACAAAAATATAACATATTTTATACATCTTCTAAGTTCGAGCTATGTTTAAAACTGTCGGATAAAAATTGTTACAGCCTGGGTAAGGCCGATGCTGACAAATATAGACTTGAATACCTGGGGAAGATGCCCAGCTAATTTTATAATATAGTTTATTTTAGTTGAGAAATTCAATTTAGCTGACGTCGAGGTTCTGTTTTGGCTACTGGTCTATTTTCTAAGCGAATTTAAGATTGATGTTTGTATAGAAAATAGCTTTTATTTTGTTTATTTATTTATTGTACCTACTTTAGTAACAAACCTTATTTAAAATTACATAAAACATTTATTACAAATAAGTTTAATAACAATAAATATATACAGAAATCAGCACGTAACTTAATCTATGAAGTTTTTTTTTTGTCTCGCCTCGGATAACTGTTTTTCGCGGATTACTATATATCATAGGATATATGTATTTAATAGTGGACCCTAGCTTTGAACAAGTGATTCGCTCTCTTTTGACATATTTCAACTAGTTGGCAGCTGACAACCAATGCTTTGTGTTTAGGTACGTGGGTGCTTCTCCAGCACTTTGGGAAACTCAACGTCTGTATGAACAGGGTATGCAGATGATATAAAATGAAGAAAATCTCCAGTACGAGTTATAAAAGACTTAAGGATAGGCATTGTAAGTGTTATAAAAAGCCCACCCTTAAGTATTTATAACACGTACAGGAGATTTTTTTCATTTTATATCATCTGCATACCCTGTGCATACCCTCTATGCACGCCATTGTATGTTTTGACGGGCCAAGCCTTTTGCATATTGACGGTGGATTGGCGCAGTTGGCAGCTACCTGCTTTCTGGGTCCAAGGCCGTGGTTTCGATTCCCACATATGAAAAATGTGTGTGCGATGAACATGAGTGTTTTTTCAGTGTCCGGCTGTTTATGTGTATATTATAACTATTTATGTATATTATTCATAAAAATATTCAACAGTCATCCTAATACCCATAACACAAGCTACGCTTACTTTGGGGCTAGATGGCGTTGTTTTTTGTATTAATATAAACAGTATAAAATTTCGCATGGCATGCGAAGAACGCGTCCTGCAAAGTGCAAACCTAAAGCTTAGCTTCTAAGCCTCATGTGTCTGTAATAAAACTGCTTGGTGACAGAAATAAGCAGAATAAGCACTGTCCTAAAAATATCTACTTTGGCTATGACAGGAGTGGTAGTACATGATGGAACAAATGAATTTAACAAGGCTTCATACTTAATTTTATTGCTGAAAACTATCACTAAATTATGGAAACGCCGATGTGACTGATTACAACATAAATGACGGGCTTCATGCACTTATTAAAATAATAAAACGCGGCCATTTTGCGAATTTACAACCACAATCAATCGCGCCTGATAAGCTGAACGGGTTAATAATTTGAGCAATTAAAATGTGACATTATGTCCCAAACTTTCTGTTTGCCCGCGTAGTATTTTTGTTTATTGCTGTTTTATCATGTTATTAACGCAGCCTATGCAGTTTTGCATAACAACCATTGGGTGTGTTTTGTCGACGTTTATGCATCCATTTTATTTGATGGATTTTAAAAATCCATAAATGACTAAAGATTTTAAACTTAGATTTTCGTGGTAAATCATCATTTCTTAAAACTAGTTCAACGGGTACATACCAAGCAGTGACGTGCATAGAGGGTATGCACAGGGTATGCAGATGATATAAAATGAAGAAAATCTCCAGTACGAGTTTTACAATACCTAAAGATAATCATTTTAAGAGTTATAAAAAGCCTACCCTGAAGTATTTATTACTAGTACTGGACATTCTCTTCATTTTATATCATCTGCATATCCTGTGCATACATTCCATGCACGCCACTGATACCAAGAAAATATTAAGGGATTTGTCGATTTTTCGACCCAGATACTTGGGTCGTGGTGACGACGGGACTACGGAGGTGCGAGATGCCCAAATGATAGATGAGTGGTCCTTTATTTAATAAATAATAAATAAATATACTGTGACAATATACGCATTGCAATCTAGCCACAAAGTAAGCTCCTCGATACATGAACTATCCAACACAAAATATTTTTTCCACTTCGAACCAGTAGTAGAGAAAAGTGTGTTCAACAAAACAAACTCTTAAATTTTATATTATGAGTAACAAATAAACTGCAGTCCCATCTTTATTATGTATTGGTATATATTATACATTTTGGGTTTGCATACAGAGTAGATACGAAAAATTTAACGAATTCAATTATGTTTATTGCATTTTCATACAGCGGGGCTACTGAAACGATTCGAATAAAAAAGTTAGCTACTATAAATAAAACTAGAACAAGCTTGGAAAATATTTAAAACTGCGGTCACAGGGTCGTTAAATGAAAGTTTTAATGACTTTTAGCCCCTGTTTAATTTATACGGAACCAAACTCCATTCGCTATGAAACAAAGGACTGATGGTTAAATGGAGGTTTCGATGTGTGGACGTTTGTATCTATAAATGTTTGTAGTTGTAGTTATTGGCATATAAATCGCTAAATAGAAGAAAATGGCACCGGGATATCCGGGATTCAAATGTAATAACATTACCATGTTATAGATTTTTATAAAAATTCAAAAAAAAAAACAATATTCAAAATTAAAAAAAAAATCAAAATTCATTTATTTCAAGTAGGCCGAATATAAGCAGTTTTGAAACATTAAGGCTGTCTGTGTGTAGTGACTCTTTCACCTATAGTAGATATTATCAACGGACCAAGGTGATATACATACTCCTGATGATAAGTGGAAAACAACCTTAAAACAGAGCAGCTCTTTGCAGGGCATGCAAGCAGTGGCGTGCACTCAATACATGCAAAAAAGCACTGCCTACCTAATTTATATATAACTAGTATAAGAGGAGAATTTTAGCGTTTTATGCAATTTTCCTGCTGTATGCTGAGAGAAACCCAGAACCCTGGTGAGAAACCCAGTGCACGCCATTGCATGCAAGGAATACGTCATCCAAAGGGCCACCCTGTACCTTTCTACCCGGTTATGCTTATCAACATTGATGTTGGAAAAGAGCAACTGCTGAGTTTCTTGCCGGCTTATTCTCGGTAGAATCTGCCTTCCGAACCGGTGGTAGAATCACTACAAACAGACAGACTTGACGTTTCAAAAGTGCTTATTAGGCCTACTTCAAATAAATGAATTTTGAATTTTGAACTTTGAACATCAACCCATTACCGGCCCACTACAGAGCACGGATCTCCTCCCATAATGAGAAGGGGTTAAGGCCGTAGTCCACACTGGCCCAGTCCGGATTGGTGGATTCCACACACCTTTGAGAACATTATGTAGAACTCTCAGGTATGTAGTTGTACTTCACCGTTGCAGCCAGTGGTATTTTAATTACTTAAAACGCACATAACTTAGAAAAGTTTAATATGCGCGCTGGGATTCGAACTCGGCCCCCCGAATGTAAAGTCGAGCTCTCACCCAATGCTATCACTGCTTCGCACCGCTGTTATGTGACTGTTATTACACCACATACTTCAGACCGTAACATAGCATTGGAAAATGCTGCTTAACGGCAGAAATGAACATGGCGGTGGTATTTCCCCGGACGAGCTCTGTCACAAAAAAGATACTACTGAAATTGTTCTCGGTAAATACAAATCTTTAATTGAAACCCTCATTTGAAGTTCATATTACTATGTTAATCGCGTGAGCACATGTTAACAACTGAGTTCTGTCGTTTCCAATCAGATTACCTCCGTGTTTGCGTGTTTTCACGGCGAATTAACCGGCAAGACGGCTAAAGCCTAATGTAATTTAATTAATTCTTTTTTTCTACGCTTTGAGGCTCAATTTACTTAGCAAATGCCACACAGAATTGCTTTAACTGAACTATCTTTATCTTGTTATTTAATATTTCATACATTTTGATATACTGTAAGTGATTATTACAAAAATAATTCTTGGTTAAATTTAGTTTCATCTTTTCAATAATTACATAAAAGGTATGTTAATAACGAGGTGGACAGATGACATCAGGCGAGTAGCTGGGAGCCGTTGGAGGCAAGCGGCCCAGGACCGTGCATTGTGGAACTCCCTACAAAAGACCTATGTCCAGCAGTGGACGTCAATTGGTTCAGATGATGATGATGATGATGATGTTAATAACAACGTACTGTCGCTTATTATCGAAAAGAGTTTAAATGTTTAATGGCGATAAACAGATAAATGTGCAAGTCGGCTAAATGCCTTATGTAATACTTACTGGCAAGTTAGCTAAATTCCTAATTTATTTTTATTAAGGTAAGGAATTAACACCGTCGTGTGGTCATTTCTAATCAGATAAAGCCCGTGTTTAGCCATTTTCATAGCGATACTCTAGCGTTTGTGCAAGTCGGATAAATGACTTATGTAAAACATACTGGCAAGTCGACTACATTTCTTCATATTTCTAATATTAAGGCTAGAATAAGTGTCATGTGGTGACTGCAGATCAGACTACAGGTGTCACCACCCTACTTTCCGCGGGTATCGTACATGACGACTAAGTGAACGCAGAACAGGTAGCTATGTCCTTTATGCTACTACTATCTACTAGGATCATATACCCGTACACCCAGCGAGATGATTGTGGGTAGAGTCTCCTGTTGGGATAACCCTTTAGTCAAGCAGAGGGCTATTAATGGCTACTAATGATAATAAACCATGTTTATTATTATTGCCATACTATCATGGATGAAGCAAGCAATTATTTTTTACTTTTTCTTTCGTGTTTTATAAGAAATTCATATTTTGAAGTTCTCATTAATCTGCGTTAATGGCTTGAGAGGGAGGTAAGGGAGTGCACTTTCATCTAGACATTCCAAATGCCAACCTCACCTGCTCGTGGTACCACCTGCTAACTAACGAACGAGGCTCTGACGACCGACTAATGGCGGGATAACCATTCGACTAAACTAGCTAGACTTGCACAAATTACATTTGCCGATGTCGGGCAGCAGCGATATCAGCGCAATCAAGTTTAGTGCTGATATCACTAACCCGCCTGCCCAGCGTGGTGATTAGGGCATTATCCTTATGAGTAGCACAACAATAAATAGGCCCCTAGTTCCCGGCGGCCCTACTTCTTCCGACTCTGGTAGCGGTCGAGGGGATGGTGGGGCAGAGGGTTCTAAGAATCTCCGGGTAAAAGCCGGCTACCATACGGTGCCGAAACGTGGACACTGACAGCGAGGCTAATTTACAAACTTCAAGTCGCTCAGCGTGCTATGGAAAGAGCTATGCTTGGTATTTCTTTGAGGGATAAGATCCGAAGTGATTCGCCGAAGAACTAAAGTAACTGACATAGCCTTTCGTGTTAGCATACTGGAGTGGCAGTGGGGTGGTCACGTTTGTCGGAGGACCGATGGACGTTGGAGTCGAAAGGTCCCCGATTGGAGACCGCGTGTCGGTAAGCGGAGTGTCGGACGCCCCCCAACTAGATGGAGCGACGACCTCCGAAAAGTGGCAGGCATCGACTGGATGAAGACAGCACAAAATAGTAAAAGTTGGCGCTGCTTGAAAGAGGCCTATGTCCAGCAGTGGATGCACAATGGCTGTTGACGATATGTGATTGATGATTAATGAATGGCTTGAGAACATGATAACAACTAACTTATGTCGTTTCCAATCAGATTACCTCCGTGTTTGCGTGTTTTCACGGCAAATTAACCAGACGTACGGGCAAGTCGGCTAAATGCCTAATGTATTTAGCCGGAATCCTCTGTAAAAGCTTTGAATTTATAATCTGCGCGTACGTAAATTGGATGGACGGGAGTTGTTAGGAAATCCTAGGTTTTAGTTGTTTATTCTGACAAGCCATTTCAACATACTCAAATGTATTCAAATTCGGCACGGTTAATGAAATTAGAACTTTTTTTGTTTTCATAGGCAATATCTTATTACATATTTAATTTGAATTTATAATATATACACAGTATTTTTAGTTAGTTTAGTTAGTGATTCCTTTATTGTAGTAATATTTGATTATCTTAAAAGAGAACTTTCATATATGCATAAAAGTACTGCCTACCCTAAAGTACTTTATAGCTGCAAATCTCTATTATTGAACACCTATGCAATGTGCATGCTACCTTGAATAACTATAGTGAAAACCCGTCTCAAAATGTATTTTTCCCTTCATTTTTTTAAAAGCACAATTTTTTAAATTGTTTTCGCTACTTATAAAGTATGTTTGTTAACATAGGTCTTAACTTTTCATTCATGTATGAAAATTACCAGATAAGCGATTATATATATTCTATAACATTTCTTTGTAAAATATCATAATTGCACTTTGACCATATTGAATGAGCGAAAGCGGAAAGATAAAATTAATGGTTAACTATAATCATCATCATCATCATATCAACTCATTACCAATACAACGCACGGGTCCCCTCCCACATTCAGAAGGGGTTAAGGCCATAGTGCATCACGCTAGCCCATTGCGGATTGGTGGAGTCCACACACCTTTGGGAACATTATGGAGAACTCCCATGCAGCTTTCCTCACGATGTTTTCCTTCACCGTTGAAGCAAGTTATATTTTAATTGCTTGAAACGTTAGAGGTGCATACTGGGATCGAATCCCACACGGCCCCTCAAAATTGAGCCTATGTCCTACCCCCAATTGCTATCACTGCTGCAACTATCATACTATCGTAATTATCAAAACTGTTTAATTTGGCCTTTACCTCCTTGCTTCGGAGAGCACGTTAAACCCTTAGTTCCGGTTACTGTCACATGTCACTAACACATGATAATAGTCAAAGTCAAAGTGAAAGTCAAATATTTCTTTATTCAAATAGGTGCCTATTTGATAGATGACACTTTTGATGCGCAATTCGTCAACTTAAAACTAAAGCTACGAGGGTCCTAAACACGCCCTGTTCTAAGAAGAAGCCCACAACAAACTTAGCCGGTTGTCATTTTTTTTTCATTATCACCATCTCACATTGTAATTTAAAAACTATGAAAGAAGCAACCTGTTTAGAGCAATAATTTACACCCAAGCATTTTTATCGTTAACGTAGTCCTTAATACTATAATAGGACTTTTCTATAAGCTTACGTTTAATACAAACTTTGTACATACTTATTACTCATGAGATAATAGTCGCAGTATTTAAGCTCGCCAACCCACTTTAGAGTTAGAGGATATTAATTCAATATACCTCATTCTTAAAGAGAAGATCTGTGCCTGACAGTGGGTTTAATTCTCATAAGAGAGAAAATTTATTATATAACATATATATTTTTTCATTGTAAACTGTAAAATGATGTTGAGAGCAATCTGCTGTTTCTTGCCGGCTCTTCTCGGTGGAATCTGCCTTCCGAACCGGTGATAGAGTCACTACAAATAGGCTGACTTGACGTTTATAAACTGGGCCTACTTGAAAAAGATGTATTGTGATTTTTTTTTTTAATTTTATGATATAAAATTCACATTATTCATGTGATCTTATTGAAAAGGAATAAAAACGAGAGATACCATTTTATTTTTTCGAGTGGTTTGTGTAGCTAGTTTAACACTATTTATTTGCGTGCGGTGTTTACTTATAAGTGAGTATTAGTGTGTAATTGTTCGTAAGTATGTATAATAATAATAGTTCCCTTGGATTTCCTAATCCTAAGGTTGCCCTGAAGAGATCGCTACTAAGCGATAAGGCCGCCTTTTGTATCCTACTTTTTAAGTTTCTTCTTGTTGTGTCCATTGTTTTTTTTTTCTATTTGTAGTGTACATATGAAGAGTATAAATAAATAAATACTGTATAAGCTAGTTGAAAATGTTTATTTTAAATGTAAAGCGAACCGAATAAATTTAAAAAAAACCTTTCTCTATCAAATCGCTACCGGTTATGTTATTAGCTACATAATACAAATTCTAATATAATTCTTCGGGGTTTATTATTAATGTGCCTTTAGCGTGCCGCTTTGCCACGGTTAAACAAAGATTAAGCACAGTTTTACATAAATACGTATATTATATATATAATTCACGAACTTATGCAGGTTACTTTGCAATGAACGCTAATGGTTTTTCAAGGAAATAAATTACCTGTTACTAAAATAACTTGCGTTAGCTTTAAACCATCCATATACTATCGGTGTGAGCAATAAACCATTCACACCCCGCTAAGAAGCGGTGATAGTCTAGTGGTTGGGACTTCGGCTACACATTCGGGGGCCGAGTTCGAATTAAAGCACTCACCTCTAACTTTACTAAGTTATGTCCGATTAAAGCAATTGAAATATCACTTTATTCAACGGTGAAGAAAAACATCCTGAGGAAACCTGCATGCCTGAGACTGCTACATAATGTTCTCAATGGCGTGTGGAGTCCACCAATCCGCACTGGGCCGGCGTGACAGGACATCTGTACCCTATAGTGGGTCGGTAATGGGATCGATAAGAATATGATGAAATACCCTGCTGGAAAACGATGACTCTTTAGTTTCTCCCTCTCATCATTTAGTAAAATTAAAAAGTAAATCTAGATAAGGCTTCTCAAAATGGGATTCCTAGACCAGACCGTGGTATTATACCTTTAAGCATATAACACCTTTTATTTATTAAACTACGTTATCAACTGGACGTGCAGGTAAAGGCCGTCCCAAAAATGTTGCCTGTTTAAAATTACAATACCTCATATATTTAAGTCCTAACTAACCGGGAATCTTAATCATCAGACTTCTGGATCCATAGTGGAAGTGCTAACTACTAGACCAATAAGGCACACGTACAAGGCCTTAGAATATATACTAGAATGGTGAATGTCCAGCACTGGTTGTCGACAAAGAGCTGTTCTGATGTTGAACTCCTAAATACCACAAATTTTTCAGTAACATCCAACCAATTAGGTTTAAAAGCACCCTGGTTAACGGTGTTTTTACATGGTGCATATATTCCCACGCAAGTCAAGGCACTTTCGCGATTCACATGCATCGTGTATAAGCACCCTAAATACCGGTAACATAGAAGAAGGTATTAAGGGTTTGAGACAATTTTTTAAAATTATAACAGGTGTAGGTACCAGGGAATAATTAAACTGAAAAGTTTTCTAATACAAAGAAGTTTCATTTGAACTAAAAATAACCTTAATACGTGATATCTTATTCTACCCACGGACACAGATGGCATGCATTATTGAAAGATCGTGCATACCGTCCGTGAATGCATAGCTCCTTCCAGTCTGGTGATCATTTGTCTTTGAGATAATTGAAGGAATAAAATACATCTGGGATTTTTATGCTTCAGTTAATCCCATATCATTCGTATTGCGTTCAAATTCAAACTTAAATTAATTGAATTTAACACAACATCAAATAAAATAAATTGCTTCTAATATCTTTCAATTACGCTTGATAAAGCGTTTTGAATTTCAACTTTAATTTGATTTACTGCATACATCTCACAGGTTCATGAAAGCTTTTAGAAATAAAAAATAGCTAAGTTCTTAATTTCTTTATTTCTCTGTAACGAAATTAAATTTATGATACAAATCTGAATAAAAATTGAACATTATTTTGTTTAATTTTATTGTAGATCACTTCTTCGTGTAACAATAGTGACGGTTTTACGACACAAGCTTTATGACAGAGCAGTTGAATTTCTGCTATTTCACAAGCATTTTAATAAATAATTAAATAGTTTAAACAAACTAAAAAAACACGCTTGGTATAAAAAATTAAACTAATTTCTTTCTTTTAGTTTATTCATAATAGCGATTTTTTTTAGTTTTTCTTGATCTATTATTTTTATTAGAGCAAAATTAATCGGTAACCCATCCACCATTAAAGAGATAAAATATTTTTTTTTTATTCAGTGTGCCCGTCTCTCTAAATGCAAGTTCTAATTATTATTTAAAACAGGCCATTAAAAAGTAATAGCTAACGCCCTCTACCATCTAGTAGCTTAATGTTTCCTGTGGAATTTGTTAGGTACGCGAACGCTATAGGTTTTTTACATTGGGGTCTAGATGGCGCTGAAGTAATTAGTAAAAAATCTTATTTTTTATAGTGAAAATCGGAATAATCTTTTCAGATTAGTGTATTGTCATTGGTCCTCGATATGTCTACAAAGTTTGAAAGGAATCTGACCGTTTAAAGTGGGTCAAAATCGCGCCCAAAGAAGTCGGTTACAAACAAACATACAAGTGAAGCTAATATAAAGCGTTTAAATAGCGTAATCTTAACTTACTGTTAGTAGTTATGTTAAGGTATAGAATGTGAGGCGGCGATAGCGCATTGGGTAGGAGCTCGACCGGGGGCAGAGTTCGAATCCCAGCACGCACCTCTAACTTTTCTAGGTTATGTGCTTACAAGTAGGTAATTAAAATATGACTTGCTTCAACGGTGAAGGAAAACATCGCGAGAAACCTGCATGCCTGAGAGATCTACATAACGTTCTCAAAGGTATGTGGAGTCCATCAATCCGCACTGGGCCGGGGTGGTGGAGTACGGCCTTAACCCTTTCTCATTGTGGGGGGAGACCCGTGCTCTGTATTGGGCCGGTATTGAGTTGATATGATGATGACGATGATAGAATATTAGAAATCTTATTATAAACGAATGTCGATAAACTTGGCCAGACTTGTATAATTAATTTGAAAGGGTTCTTATTATTTTTCATGTCCGAAATATTCAAATTTCTATCTTTGATATAATAACTAATATGTAAGAACTGACATTATATTATGTACTAATTCTTCATTAAAGTGTTTTCCTCGTACTCACATGCGTTTATTAAGATTTAAGAGATCACTCCGGTGATTACACCGGTTGTTTAATAAAACCAAATATCCACTAGTTAGAAATTTTTCATCATTTATTTTTAAATGAGCCTGCATTTCATCAATAGGTATTTAGCAATATTTAAATACACCCTAAACAACTAACCTATTTCGACATTAATTAAGTGAAAACAATACATCGAATTTAATTTCATCAACATAGCGTCCCCTAAAGTGCTTATAAGTAAAGTAACTTGGAATCTTTTACTTTGGAACCCCCCATCACAATAACAAGTGTTAATCTGAATCAATTCATCCTCTCTGTAATTACCTCCACGATTCCCTTACGTGGCCCTAGGCGATAGATAATACGAATTTTAATTGCTACCCGCCCTTCTACTTCAAGCCCTTCTTAAAGATATTTTAAGGCGTTGTCGTGATAAGGCTAAAGCGGGTTGCTATTTTGATACAAAATTATCTCAACTAGAAAATAAACCAAATTCATTTAACACCACTTTTAACACAGGTTCGGAAGGCCGATTCTACGGAAAAGAAAACCGATAATAAACTCAGCAGATTGCTGTTTTTCAACTTAATCTTTTGAGACATGAGAGCGCTATTTTTATTAACAGTAAAAACAATTGCAATTAAATTATTTCAATTCACTTCCATTTAGTTACAGCGCAGCAGTAGAAATTAATTAGAAACATTAGATATACTTTATTTTTGAAATCATGAACAAAACTCAAACGCACAAACAGACAAAAATTTGCATTTTTCTAGAGAGAGATTCTAAATATAAAGAGAAACAATGAATAGTTATATTTTTTCTAAATATGATGAACTATCAAATCTGTAAATAAATTACTCTAAGAAACTTATAAATATTTTATTACAAATTAGAATCAAAAATCGCTGTCGCTTATGCCATGTATCATGGGTGAAAAGATGACGAAATTGTCTTATTTGCTTGTAAATTGGTGTCTGCAAGCTATGAGATATGATTTGAAAGCAATTCTAATAGATCTTTATGGTGTAACTTAAGATATTGTTACGTTACCTTTTAAAATATACCAAAGGAATAAGATGAAGTATTCTATTCATTTTATAAGAAATAATTGATAAAGATATATAGAAGATGAAATTAATAGAGGACGCGGGACTTTGCTATAAAACAAATTGTGGAGAGGTAGAGGAAGAGTGGATATCTAAGAGAAGATAGATACCTCCGTTATGATATATGTATATCCGAAACAATATTTAGGTATAACTAACTAACTAACTGTAGTCACCGAATTATGACGTACAGAACCGTGTATACCACTATCAAAAACCACTCCACTTTAGATTGGTTTCTTTATCAAACGGTTAGTAACTTTATACCATTTAGTAGTAGACAGTAATATTAATTACTCCTTATGCTTAATCAACTCTTATGTTCAAAGCGTTCACCATAAAGTCGGAAAATGGGGGAAAAATTGTAATACAAAAGTACCTAAACGCAATTAAAATAAGAAACAACAGCAAAGATTTTATCAGTGGTTACACTTGCCATCTAAAAACACAATCCCAACGAAATATAGAGGTGCAACTAGTAAAAAACCGTTGCATTACTAATATATCAAACGAATACAAAGGTCCATTCCGATTCGAATGAAAAATGCACGCTTAGATTACAACTAGCTATATAGTTGCCGGAAAACGTAATAAAGGGGGTGAAAAATATAAAAACAAAGTGAAATACGGGAATAATTTAAAATATAACCCATTAATCTGGTTCGTGTGCGCGACTGTCACGGGATGTAGCGTCGCCAAAACAAGAGAAAATAATTTTTCGATCCATCTTTGTAATTGGTTTGTGAATTGTGACCGACTAAGTTTTTAGCGCACATAGTTTGTATATTTTAGAAAGAAAGAGATTTTATATTTGCCCACATAATTGCTTAAAATTATACACAAAAATATATGTAACAAAAATACGAACAGTAAGCATGTAAACAAATAGGGTTTCGCCTCAGCACAAAGCCTTAGAAAAAACTTCAAACTTTGGCAATTAAAATTTAACTATATCGAACAAAGTGTAAGTATACCTTGATTTTAAACAAAGAATAGAACTTATGGTTAAAACTATTTTGTTTCTTCAGTAATTGTATAAGCAATATTGATGTATGCTTATTTAAAAGGAGGATGACATGATAATAATAATAATTAATCTACTATGGAGCAATTTAATATATGAAAGACATCATACCGAAATAGGCAACCACGTTAAAAACATCTATTTACGAAAAGCAACATTTAAATACACGGAGCCGGCCAAAATAAAACTTTCGGATCAAATCGCTTAAACTCCGCCCGGAATAAATTAAAACTTTTTCGTTTCAAGTCCTCATTTTTATGCTGGCCCTACACCGAATTAAACTGCCTTATTAATAGATCGGAGATACGTTTTCTCTTTTTCGTACTCAGCTCACGGATTTAATAGAAAATTTAACAATTTAAACAAGCCTTGTGGTACTTTCCTCTGATTAAAACGACAACATTTCACCCGCGCTCGCAAATTAAAATCTTAGGACGTGTGGTTTGAGTGTGATACATTGCTAGGTTGGATGGCGAATGACTTAATTAGGTTGGATTCCCTTCCCTCGTTGGCTGGATGCTAGTTAATTTTAGACGTTTCGTTGCCTTTCGTGGCGCAGCGTGTAGTGGGAAATGATTTTAGCGTTGTTTATGGTACCGCATTTAAACTGCAAACGCAATAAAAATTTAACCATCAGAGTAACCATCAGAGAAATTAACATATTACCTTACTACATTTTTTAAGATTGCATTTTCAATGTCCATGGATGTGGACCAAGGGTTGACAGTCTAATGATTTGTTCTGGTCCGGCTTTTTTCTAAATACACGTAAAATATTAATAGAATACCATCCCAGATAACATCATCCAAAATCCCATCCTTAGCTGATAATTTGAATAAACACAAAATTCTAAATTCTAAAAATTTAGTATTGCACTTACAGTAAAGTTTCTTTAGCAGGAGAAACATTGCAAGAAGAAGAGCACTAATTTTAGTCTTACCAATTTAGTTTAAGAGATTTGTGTATAATCTAATTGAGACCATTGTCTGCCTCTTTTTGGATAACCGTACACTTTATAATTGAAGGTATCACGATAATCGTTCACATAAATTTGAATGTTGAATCTACGTAAATTTAAAATTTAAAACTAACAGAGTAAATCACATTTCGTGTTCCTGAAATCCATCTACTAGTAATTTATCCCTATCTCAACATCCATGTGTTCATAAATCTTTCCTACTAGTAAATCAAGATTAGCAAATCTTAATTCAGTTCTTCAGCCCTTTTGATCTATTCAAATATCATGTCACTGTGATAATTACGCTTAACTTTACCGTATGTCACATTTGATAGTATTATCAGATTACGAGTATCTTACGTCGTTAAAATGAAATTCTTGCGGCGTCATCCCTAATTTGAACTGTTTCAAGGATTCCTTGGCATTTGATTTATGATCTTCCACACATAAAATTAGCTACAATGATAATAAAATTTTCCCTCTCTTTATACATGTGACCTAATTCTCTTTTAACTGGGGTAGTAAAGAAGGATTTATTGGTAAGACTTTTAATATAACAGGAACTTAGGAAACAGCAATTCTGAATAGTGGTTTTAAAGTGGCGCAGCGTTTGCAGCCAGGATTTCTTCTCCATACCACGCTTAATTTTATCCTCGTTAATATCAAAAGTACTTTTGGTCCAAGACTTATTCTTCGCAATTATTAGTAGCAGTTTCCTTTTTATATCGCGATGCAATACAGTCTTAAGGTCATCTTTAATTCACATTTTAAAATGAGTAGATTTACTTACTTAAAGTGCGTGGCATAGAACTCTACGATGGTGATTTTTCTTACCTGAAACGGAAATAAAAATAACGTTAATATACTTCACAGAAACCTATAACGCATGAAATTACATTTTAATACCCTCACGTCATCTAATTTATATCACTTATACTCGAAAGAAGCACCCATTAAATTTGTCCTGACATTAAATTTCATTTGTAGTAGCTAAAGGGATAATTAATTTTAACGCTCTTTATAACATCAAGGAGTTATTAATTCAACCTTATATTATTATTTTTAGTGTTGCTTTATTATTTTTACCGCACTAGTGTCAGTATAGCCTCTGTATAGCTAGATAGTTGGATAGTTGTGATAGATTTTAGATCTCTGAAGGAGGATTTTGTGTCTCTAAGAGCACGTTACGCTGTTGATTCTGTTTATTATGGATAATTACTGTTAATAATCGTTGTTTAAGAGTCGTAATAAGGTATTCCAGCTGGCCTACTCACAATAGAACAGAGCCTCGTATCTGCGCTCTATAGTATCCCTCTCCAAGAAGCGAAAACTTTGTGATGGTATGGTCTCCTCTTTTTGGTATGGTCCTGGTGTTAAACCAGGGTTCATCTATCATTCTTGATTGCAAGACCTTAGTTTTTACTAGTAATAAAATATATGTTTTCCAAAATATTTGCGTTGCCCCTCATAGATTTTTATAACCTAGGGGTTCAATTATTTGCAGAGTTTTACATGTTTTGGCAAAAATACCTCGGGTCACGCGTATAAAAAACTCGATTCTACCCACTTTAACGATCGTAAATCAGCAAGCTGGGGAGAAATGGCACGATATTTTTACTATATTACTGTGGATGGCACATAAGGGATTTCATACATTCATATGGAAAGCGAGGCCGAGGCAAACGGCCGGTGGAACGATCTGCTAAAGTACTAGATTATATAATGTTCGAACGTTTATACTTAAGTTTTGTTTTAAAAATTTTAATAGTATCTTCGAATTACAATTAAGTACACAATTGTACGTAGTTGTGTGGGGTAGCAATTTTACTATTGAGTGTACCATAATCATTATCATTACCGGCCGGCTCACACCATGAGACCAGGCCGTAGTACCAAGCGCGTATTGGTAGACTTCACACGGCCATGGACACTATAGAGAATTTTCAGTCTTTCAGGTATCCTCACGATGTTTTCCTTCACCGTTGAAGCAATTGTTTTAAAACTAGGCTATCAGTATAAGCGCTTAAATAAAGTAATTCGAAAATAGAAATAGACCTCCAGATAGGCACTAAGTTATTAACACAGATATATCTATAAAATCAATTCTGTATCTAAAAGTGTTCCTAAATTCAATTAGCAAGCAGTAGGCGGCAATCAGACTTCCTAACTTTGTCCCACACTCTTGTCACGTAGTGTCTGCAGACAATTGTTTATTAATTATTCCAAGAGTACTCCCATCCACTTTATAATAATGGAAATCCGAAGTTGGAAACATTTACCAGCTTAGCTTTATCTATTCTCATACATGAAATTGAGCAAAAACCACGTCGTGTTGAGTTTGAGAAAAACAAGTATTAGTGGAGTTTATTTTGAATAATATTTAAATTCCAGCTTTTTGTTTATATCGAAGGTATTTAAATCAGTTTTTAATTGAAACAAATTAAATATAACTTCCTTTTTACGTCGAAGAACACCATTACGAGGAAACCTGCATACCTGATAGTTCTCCATTACGTTCTAAAAGTGTGTGAAGTCTGCAAATCCGCACTCGTGGTGGACATTATTATCGTTCTACAACAGTATTATCACGCAAAAAACAATTCCTTGGTTAAAATGCAGACCATTTTATTATTACTACTAATCACCCCGTGATTTACACGCACATAATAAGGAAAAGAAGGATTTATCATTAACCCTAATAAAGTATAATTCTATTTTAGGGATCTCCCAGGGGTGCCTACTGAGTCCGATTTTAATTCTTATTAACATTCAGCTTATTTCGTAAAGGTTTGAAAAAGTATAACATGAATCTTGATTGGCAGAAAAAACACTGTTTTTTTTCCAAAGAGAGTACCATTATATAAGAGACGAAATAAGGACTAAATAAATTTTAAACTTAATGTTAGATAGTGATCTAAGACTGCTTGTTTAAACTTTGAGGACATTGATAATTGATATTTAACTTCATGCTTCTAAACTAATATTATCCATATTTATAATTCCAGCCAGAAGTAATGATATTTGGAAACCAAGCCAGAGGAAAAAACGTTCGCTATCTGTTTTATCCACGTTGTATAACTGACCAAACAAAAATAGTATCTTCTATGAAAATAATGTTCCTCAGTAGGTTTGAAAAAGTTCAGAAAACTATACATATACAGCACCCTCGTAAAAATAAGCCGCAATAAGGGCAAATAACATTTACCCGGAAATAAAATATGTTATTTTTAATGGTCATTTATAGGCATAAATATTAATCCTTGCAAATATATTTTTTATAATTGCGATATGAATACACGCATTTAAAAGCATGTAACTTTGTCACATAGTTTAGGTAACAATGAAAATTAATATAGTCCGCTAACACGTGCGAAAATGGGGGGGAACAGGCAGTATTAATATATAACGGATAATAAAAATATACTGCAATGTTATTTAAATATTACATTTTATACAACACCAAGCGTTAAAAAATTGCACATAAAGTATCCTTACACCTGCGATTAGTAAGGCTCTAAAAACCTATACCGTTTCTATATTACAGGACACAAGCAGAATGTTATGTAAGCCGTTATAAACATTTTACTTAATAGCAACTTACGAGGACATGGTTACAAATAGCTAGTGTAGTTGTCGGATGAATATTTTATAAATCAAGCGGTCTAAGCCATGAGAGCCGTTGACAAACGTTTAACGATAACGTGAACGTTAAAAGTATAAAGTATTCTTAAAATAGAAATTATGTAGCGCTTCAAATGTTTTAATGTTCTAACAAAATACTCAACACTGGCTAAGTTTATTGCGCTGGTTTACCACTACGAAAATCCAAAAAGATAAGTAAGAAGAAGAACGAAGTGTTTAAATTAACTAAAAAAAGAAATTTTATAAGATTATAAGTATTAAAAAAATGTATCGTTGTACGCAAGATATTTTAATGATTGATTTATAAAAGATATCAGGTATAGCGACAATCTCAGAATTTAAGATTTATTTATTTATTTATTTATTTTATTACATATTGTACATACACATAGCAACTACAAAATACAAAATTGTAAAAACTTCACAAACAATTTAGATGTATAATATTTATAGGTTATAGTTATTAGGTAGGTACATTTACACCGCAAAATACCTATGCGCAATTGTAAAAGTGAAAAATTATTAATTTTAGAAGTGTATAATATCAATCTTATTAATAATATCAATAACTTAGAAGTTTGTTAAAAATAATACTCACTACATCCCGTACCCTAACGTAAAAGCGTTCTCTGAACCAAGCATGGAAAATATTTTCTTGTACCTTCACAGATTTTAGTTTCAACGTCAACTTACCTTAACAAGTTTATTAAAGCGTACCGTGTCAGTATTCTCAGAAATATGTTGTAGCACATAAAAGTGTCTTTCTTACCGATATGAAATTTTGTGAAATTAAAATAGGAAAAGTAACATGCATTACACCGATTGGTTCTACGTCACTCGTAACTTGCAAACAGACGTAAAAGGAAAAGGCGGGTACTTAAATATTTAACTCCATGCCCGGAACACCGGGTGTGGTTGACAGTGATTACTATTTGAATTTATAGAAAAGTGGTACTGTTTCTCAAATACTCAACTATCTATCTATTACAAGCGTACTGTACGTTCACCAACTTTATTTACAATTGACTTAACATTTTTGAAATTGTCAAGGAGGTATTTTAATTAATAGAGATTCTCAACAATTATTCATTGTAAAGTACAATAAAATTATTCGAGTGTAGTGTTAAAAAGTTGTAAAGTCAACATTTCCCGAGGATGCTCCGGTTTCGGAGCGAAACGTGGAGTATAAGGATTGAAGAAATTATAAATTACACCATACAGATTCTTCTGCTTTTCGCGGAGAATAGCAAATTAGCTTTCATTTTCATATTTTTTTTGTTTACTCTAAAAGTTGGGTAATGAAGATTATTTTTTAATTCGTTTGGAAGAATATTATTAATTCATATTACAATATACTCTGTAGTAGATGTATTATGGAATTATGTAACAACTCATATATGATACATAGAATTTATTATTTTTTTACATACCCAGAGGTATAGATAAAATACCACATGAAGAAAAACAAAACTGTATATCGACCCATAATTTTTAATAAGATTGGCCTTATAGAAAATATTGTATGCGATATAATATCAAATGTTCATTGAGGTACGAATACAAATTCGCGTACACTTCCAAGCTGTCAAACAGAAAATAATTTAGTAAACGGAGTATAGTTTTATGACTTTGCACAATGCTTCGTGAGAAGTTTAATTTTATATGACGTCCACGCTTCATAATGAGGGACTTTTTAATATGTTGACTGTACAATTGCTTTGTTGATCGTCGTTGTTTGAAGAATTCTTGCGGTTTACTTTATGAACGAGATATTATTATATTCCCTTTAACACAGTTAAATGGTTAAATAAGTTGGAAAGAGTACCTCGCTTCATATTTTCTGCAAAAT